>NW_027222002.1:0-66726 GCF_041296265.1 Equus caballus
CACACTCTCTCTCTCAGTCACACACAGACATGTTTGTTAGTATATATATTTGTTTTTAAAAGGTAAAGATAACCAGTAAACATTAATAACAACAGATAGTACCTCTCTCTATCTAAATATAGAAACATATCGCAAATGTATAATACTGTCCTAGTTTTGCTTTACTGCCAAATAAACAAAGCAATTAATTCAGAGGGTGTCACTGATTCCTAAACTCATCATTCATGAACTTGATTATTAAACGAAATTAATAATGAATAAATAAAACTGATATACCTAATTTCTTCAAAATTGATCACAATAAAAAATGCCTGCTTTGATACTATAATTGAAGTAAGTTATATAAGAACAAATGGATAATATAAGCCTTGTCTATTAATTCTTAAAACATAAACCATTTAAAAGCATTCCTGAAATCAGACAAAACAGTTAGACCACATCAGGAGAGCAACGAAAACAAAATGACCTGAATCGTGATGCAGGGAAACACGAACACCTCAGCTATCAAAAACTCACCAAGGCAGCAACATCACCCACCAAGCCTTAGCTAAAAGTAAGAAACCTGCCCAAAAGGGCTTGGAGCGGCAAAACATATTTGAAGAGATGATGTTTGAATTTAGGTACTGGGATTGAAGGTGAGTCTCTAAGTTCCTTCCTCAAGACTCCATCACCCCTTCCTGATACTTACTGATAAACCTGATTCATTGGCTTCTTATCGATGGCCAATAATGGAGAGCAATTGTGCTACTCTAGACAAGATCACTGATAGCAGTGAAACGGGAAAAGGGAAGAAAAACTAGAAAAAGCAGACAGAAAAAATTAAAAGTAATCAGGGAACATTCAGATATTTAAAAACACCCTTCTCTGGGTCAAAATGCCCAGAGGACATGATTTCTTAGAGCCCAACATGACAACGCACAAAATAATAATCCTAAGTCACTGAGACAATATTAAATCAGGTTATGGAGAGTTCCAAAAGTTGAAAACTAGGAAATTAATTTTTTCAAAGGTTCTCACGAAAATGATTAAATTTAAAAAAAAAAAACAAAAAACAAGAACATCATGAGACATAAGTCCCCAATGATTCGGGTCCATCCACCAAGCCATCTAAGCAGTTATGGCTGGTGGCAAGGCCTGCGCGTGCTCCATGGCTGTGCTCTGCTGTCCTCAGGCCTCAGGCTTGCTGCCTCCTCCAAGAACCAGACTGCCAACCCTGACACTGGATTAGCCCTCTGCCTGCACATTCCCATCTGCCCCCACCACAGTTCTTACTACTCTGCGTTACAACTGGCATGTGACCTTCTTGAGCAGAAGAAATAAACTCTTTCACTAGCATCCAGAACCCAGCACAGTACTCAGCATATAGTAGGATTTCAGTAAATACGATTTTTTTAAACTTATTAAAAAAAACTTAAGCTATGCTCTATCTGCAAAGCATATTTTGATAATAACAACAGACACCCAAAATATGCCACAAGAGCATAAAGTAAGAAGTTCCTGTTGACTGCTAAGATTAGAAAGTCTTCACAGAATG
Organism: Equus caballus; assembly: GCF_041296265.1. Lineage (NCBI taxonomy): Eukaryota > Metazoa > Chordata > Mammalia > Perissodactyla > Equidae > Equus > Equus caballus. Next base: position 1,535 of record NW_027222002.1, read on the forward strand.
GACAGAGTTCCAACCACACATTCAAGCTCAGGATGAATTTAACCAAATGGCTAAAAAAAGTACAATGGTCCCCCCCTTACCTGTGTTTCACTTTCTGCAATTTCACTTACTTATAGTCAGCAGAGGTCTAAAAATATTCGATGGAAAATTCCAGAAATAAACAATACACAAATTTTAAATTTCTCGCCATTCTAGTAGCGTGATGAAATCTTGTGCCATCTAGCTCCCTCTCACCGGGGCCGTGAATCATCCCTTTCTCCACCGGATCCACGATACCCCGCCTGTCAGTCACTCAGTAGCCCTCTTGGTTATCAGAGCGCCTGTCAAGGTATCACAGTGCTGGTGTTCAAGTCACCCGTATTTTATTTAATAATTTCCCAACCAACGTGTAAGAGCAGTCGTGCTGGAAATCTGGATATGCCAAACAGAAGTTATTGCTGTTACTCTCTTACTTTGCCCAATTTCTAAGTTTATCACAGCAGTGTACATGTCGGAAAAAACGTATATGCAGGCTTCAGTACTATGCAGTTTCAAGCACCCACTGGGAGTCTTAGAACGTATCCCCCCCACATAAGGGGGGACTACTGTATTTCGGGAGACAGGGATACTATAAGCACAAGTAAAAGAAAACGAGAGCAACTGGGTAACACATAGGTTTTCAAAAATGGCAGCAGTGAAAGGTAAGGCTGGAAAGACAGGCAGGGCTGCAGAGGAGCCAAGAGGGGTTAACATAATGGAACTTAACAAAATGGAGGTTAACATTACGGAGCTTCACACAATGGCATGCTCCAAAGGTCACACGGACACTTAGTCCTCCAGAGTGACTCCCTCTCCGCAACGTCCAGCAGTTTCATTGCATGTAGAATACATTTTGCAAGTAAGAGACAAAAGAAAGACAACAACTTTGCTATATGATTCCTCATGTCAACACTGTTTTACCCTGGACCAAATCAGAGAGTTGATACCATAAAAAATACTTCAAAACACTACGTGATGTTACGAGGAAACTACTGGCAAAACTTACTTTCGGGTGGTGATTATTATCCAAACCACACGTGATAAAATACTACTCACCATAAGAAGTGGTACTCTTATAATACAACTGCTATGCAATTTTTTTAAATTCTTCAATTTTGAAATCAAGTTGAAAGTATTGTGTCAAAAGACAGTGAAACAACTATCATTAATCTTCAAAACTGACAAACAAAAAAGACATATAAACAAGTGCCAGGATAATAAAAATGGCAGTGTTCATTTTTTAGAAGAAAAAAATAAATTGTACTAAAATTATTAAGCTAACAAAGCAACAGAAAAATATGAGCAGAAAAATGACAGTTATCTGCAAAATTCATAAATGCGTCTTTTGTATAACCATAATGATCATATTTTATGCTGTCATTTTGCATTTAATTGCTCACCCTGGTACTTTTCTTCATAGAAGCCATCGATATCCCACAGAGCCAGATGCTGAATTGCAAAAACATACTGTGACCATGGACTTATAAGAAAGTTACTTTGCTGAGCTGTGGTGTATGACAAGTTAATTTTTGTAATTACACTTCTTCCAACAATATATGAAGCTACTGCCTATGATTAGCCTATATTATTCAAAAGAGGCAAGAAAGTATTCTCTATAAAATACTAATCAGATTTTTTAAAGACTTCAGCTGATGTGAGAAAGTTAACTTTTCAAAAAGCTTTTCTATAAGACGGCCAAAAGTAAAAATCACCACCTCAGCTGAAATATATAAGCAGATTAATATGTTAAGGCATGACTATGTTTTCTGAATGTTATTAATACATAACGCCAAGTTATTTCAAGCCTTTAGGAAACGTCACATGCTAACCTTGGTCTTTTGATCATTACTTTTAGTTCTGCTATATTATGCTAAACATAGTATTCAAAGGATAAATCCATTAACCGTCATTTAGAAAGAAATGGCTATTGCACAATAATCTATCCGCAGGGCGTAAATTGTTTTAAATTTAAAATATTTGCAATGACGGTCACTGTCACATACTCAATAGTAATAAAACAGTAGGACATCATACATTGCTAAAACACAGGCTATTCCCTATAATATAGTATCTTTGTGCACATACTACAAAATTTGGCAGCTATTATGTTTTGTTTTATTCATTAAAAGAGAGCAAATGACATTTCCCTTTTAATAAACTTCCCCCATGTTGAAGCCAAAAGAGTTATTTAAAGATTAATGTTAATTATCAGGACAAAACAACCTGAGCCAAGTTTTCCAAATGCCTAGGTCAAATCTGCTCACTGGAGGAGGATATTTAAAAAATAACTATGTAATATATTTTTTTTAAAAACTCTATCACTTAGAGACTTAAAATTTAATAGAAGTTATGTTTTAATTACATAATACTAACAAAATGGATATTTTCACTGCATTATACAAAAGGAACGTAAGATACTAAAATGCTCTAGATAAATCTGAAGTTTTCCTCAGGATTTTAATAAATATATAATGACCGATTTTTTTAATGTGTAACGTCGTTCCCACGTCATTTCCTAATCTAAAGGGGTTTGTGTTTGTGAAGGTGTCAACTCAATGTATATTCAAGACTTAATAAAAAGTCCTAGAATTTTGAGAATCTTGGAAATCTTTTATTTCAAATCCCTCGTGTGTTTTTTTCCTAACTTGGACTGCAATTTGAGATATGCTATTTCACGGTTCCACGTCTGCTTAGAGATCACCAACTCAGACACTGATCGTACAACAGGAGAAACATAAAGCACACAGAGCTGAAACACAATCACCAATAAAGCAAATACCTGGCCTTTCGGGTCCTCTTTGTTCTGACCCCTGCTATTTAAAAGGGAATGATAAACTCTGCAGACGTCATCGGGCATATACTAAGAAGGAACATGCTCAAATCCCAGCTATTTGTATTTTTCTTTCCCCTGCCCAGCCTCGATCTTCCTCCCTGGTCTACTTCATTCATTCTGCGTGCTCTCCAGCCACCTCAAATGGTCCAGGGACTCATTGCCTTTATTTCCAGTCTCTACCTTACTTCTAATCTCAGCATCTCTTCCTGGATGACCTACAGATATCAAACACTCAATACAACCAAAAACAAATTCATCTTGCTCTCCTCTCCCAAACCTGCTTCCATGGAGCTAGTCTGCCAGCTCTCTACACAAAGATCAGTGCTCTAAACTATTCTTAGTTCCTCCCTCTCTCACCTCCTCCTTCACTGGCCCTTAATCCTGTCCTTTCCACATCAAAAATGTCTCTCCACTCTATCCTCTGTACTCTACTTCTACTGCCTTATGTGGAACGTCATCAACTCCAGCCTCTCGCGTGCCTCAGTGGCTCCAGGGAGAGAGCCTCCTCTAATGGGGCCTCCACAGAAAAGCCTCAGTTACTGAAGCGAGCTTCTCACACAGCCCCTGAGGACAGTATTCAGTGTCTGAATAGCTGTGCGAAAGGGAATGGTACCTATTAAGGAAAAGGGACAACACCAGAGGGTGGGAGATCTGACAGCTTTGACGGTTTCAACTTGACCATAGGAAAAAGTACCAAGTAAAGCACACAGCCTTCAATTCAAAGCCCTTGACAAACTAAACCTTGTCCTCTTTCGGCGCTTCTCCCTCTTTTAGGCCCTGCTAAGACCCACATTAGGCTGCTGACTGGTTCTCAACCAGGTGTGCCTTCCAACAAGCTGCCCTCTTTGCCTAAAAAGCCCTCTCCTCCTACATCCGCACAGAGAACTCCCATGGGTCTTCCACGTTGCTGTGATATTTTCTGTGACTTCTCCAGGCCAACCTAATTACTCCGCCGTGCACCTCTGGCACTGACAAATGTTCTGTTGCAGCCAGTATCTTGGGACTGACTGCTGGGGTTACTGAAGATTACAAGGACAAGAAGTGGGATGGTTTACTTTTTGTGCCTAGCACAAAGACTTTTCAAAAACTTCATTAATTTTAAATGAAGTGAATTTGTTGGAACATAAAGCATTTTGGGAATTTAAATAAACGGAAAATAATCATTTTCTTTAAACTTAAAATGTTTGACAAGAAATGAAAAAGGTAACAAATTAGTTCTGGAAAAATGCAAACTAATTCCTATACTCCCATTCTGAATCAATCTTACAAATGGGACTAAAAAGAAGGAAGGAAGCGCCTGTCTGGTTTTTCAAGTAAGAGAAGGCAAAACCAATATGGCAGCAAGGTAAGGTTCTGCCTGCTCCACAGAACCCATGGTACAGAATCCATGTTTCCGACCTCTTGTTGTGCAGAACTCTCACGTTGCATGTATTAAGGCTGGATTTAAAGACTGTAGAGTAGTCTTAATAATCTGTGCAGAGACAGCATTTTATAGTTTCTAAGCCACGCTCACACACATTATCTCATCAACTACTCAAAGACACATCATTTCTCCACTTGGAGAGGAAGAAACTAAGGCCATTTTCCTACAACTAATACATAGAGGCTGGAATATGAACCCCCAAGAATTCTAACACTAACTACATTGCCTCCCTAACAACCACATTTTAAAGATGTCCAATACAGGCCTCAGAACACTAACCCAGGACACATACATGATGCATGCCAGGGCCAAACCACTCACCTAGCGTTCTTCTGAAGTTCACAATAAAAAACAGAATGAATGAACATTAATAAAATGGTTCACTTTTGGAGCCGTCCCAGTGGTGTAATGGTTAGTTCATACACTCTGCTCCAGCAGCCAGGGGTTCGCAGGTTCCAATCCTGGGCACGGATCTAGCACCACTTGTCAAGCCACACTTTCGCAGTATCCTACATAAAATAGAGGAAGATGGGCTCAGACGTTAGGTCAGTTGACAATCCCAAAGTTATTAAGTGTACAAGCAAAAAGAGGAAGATTGGCAACAGACATTAGCTCAGGGCCAATCAACCTTACCAAAAAAAATATTTCACTTTGAAATAGACCTTAACGAATAACTTTGCTTTAAATTATAACACTACATATTATTACATTTTACACGTTACTACATATTCCATAGACTATGTAACATAACATAGTCACAGATTCTAGCAACTAGGACGTGGAATCTTTTGTATTGGGAGGGATAGGGCTAAGGAGGAGTTGCATTATTCTGCCAACCAAAATAAGCAAGATTACAATTGGATACTAATTAAAATCCAAATTTAATTTTGAAGTTTTGTGCCCCCTCTCCATGAAATGGGTCCATGAGGAATGGACAGAAACAACTCATATCCACTTGTCTAATTCTGACAGGACATCAGATAAAATAACAAGAGTGCTACTTTAAAAGACTCTGCCCAATTACCCAGTAAAATGAAGGATTTATCACATTCATTGAACTTGGAACTATTCCTTCTTATACAACTAAGTTTGACTGCTCTGACTTTTATTTTCAGAGACTGTTTTTCCCTTCTCCACTCAGGTTCACTACATTGATTTAAAATGCAGAGGGCAAAACTCAAAGACAATGACTAACTCATTTTGATTGTCAACTTGTAAGCTAGTGAACATTAGTAAACATATTAGATACTAAAAATACAGTAGTAAAACTTATAGCTCTTTACCACTTAAAAAGCATTCTTATTATCTCATTTGACGCTAGCATCACTGTGAGGTATAGTTACAGAAATATTACTCAAATTTTTCAATAACACTCAGAGAAGAGAGGTGATGTTGACAATCCCAAAGTTATTAAGTGTACAGCTGCCTCGGCCCATGAGGACAGTATTCACACTGTCTGAATAGCTGTGGGAAAAAGAATAGTACCTATTAAGGATAGAGGGGGAAAACCTAAATTCAGTAAAAACATTATAACATTTCCCCAAACTACACTATTCAATTATTTTAGATATGATCATTAGAAAAAAAAATGAAGAAAATGTATAATTACACATTTCTACTCAGTAAGAGAAATCTGAATTAATTAGAATTTTAAATTGAAAATATTAAAACAAAAATCAATACTCCTACACTAGAAAAAATGAAAATTAGAAATCTCATACCACACTGGAAAAGTTTATACCATTTCTTCAATTTCATTTTTCTATTAATGTGTGTAAACTCTGTAGAACTAGCCAAAGTAATTAAATAAAATAGACATAATATCCAAAAATCATGAAAGTTTATACATTTTGGTAAACTTTTAAAAGTTAAAATTTATCTTTCCTAATTGAAAACTGGGTTAAAGATCTATCACAAATATACAAGTACAAAATTGCAGTGAAAGTTCCATCTTTGGTATATTCACATGAACAAACAAAATAATTATCACCTCTTTGAACGGAAGTTATAGACTTTTTCAGGTCAAAATTCTGTTAAAATATAACTATTTGAAGTGTTCAAAAATTTGCATTAATGTTAATATGGCAACATTTTAATGTGGACAATAACAGAAAAACGTCATTCCCTCCACAGAATTCTGCCTCTAGAAGTACATTTAACAAAGTTGGAGGAAACAGGATGCTTGTTGATAGTGACAGGCTTATTTCAAAACCCAATTATATCTGTTCATTCCCTTTTGCTAATTAAAGCAAAAGGCATCAAAATCTCTCCTAACGATGTTCTAATCAATACGTGTTAGTGACCTTCCCCAGGCAGTGCTGCATCTGGACTAACGCTTCACCGCAAACCAGGTGCATACTGTAACTAGTTCCACCGGCACAGACTGTAAAGTCCCGACACAATCACCATTCGGGCTATGATTACCTAGAAAATAATCCTACATATGTGTCCACAGATGCCAACCCTGCCAAGATGTCCTAGTCCAGAACCCCCCAACCCAATAAACAGGCTATTCAAAACTCAACGCAACCGCAGGGGTCAGCAGCTCCTGGCACCCACCTCCCCCCGACTAAGCTCCAGAAAGCGGGCACGCACACTCAGGCCGTGCTCGCCCACTAGGAAGAGGTGGGTATCTCCAGGGACGATCCCGCTGCTGCCAGCAGCGACGTGCGGCAGCCTGGGGTCTCCCGCTAGTTGCTGAGAGCAGCTGGACCCTGAGTGGCCAGGACCGTCCACTTCCAGGCGTGGTGCTCTCGGGCACCAGCATCCTCAACCGAAGGAGGCGAGGGTGGCAGCAGCGCATCGGTGCGCTGGGGAAAACAGGGAGTGGGCGGGCAGCCACGGACACCACCGCCCGGACTAGAAACCCGCCCCCACCGGGCAGCTCCCCGCCTGGGCGCCCGCGTTCCAGTCGGAGAAGCCAGGCGGTCGGAAGCGCCCCGACTGCGTGCAGGGCTGCGTGGGGCGCCCGGGGCGCCGCTTCCGCGCCGAGAGCCCGGGCCCGCGGGGAAACGGAGGCCCGCCGGGTCCCCGGGAGCCCGGCTCGCGGAGCGAGCAGGTGACGGCGGGGGCAGGGCGGCTGCGACGCCGCGCGGGCGGCGGGCGGGTGTCGGGCGAGTCTGGGCGGCGTCGGGAGGGACCGGCGAGCGGGGGAGGGGCTGAGGCGGGGGGAGGAGGGAGGAGGAAGAGCGAAGGGCCCTGGCGGGACTCCCGGCGCCCAGCTGCCCGGCCCGAGCCCTCAAGCCACCGCCCCCAGGCCCCGCGCAGACGCTGGACGGTCCCCGCCTCCAAACCTCCCCCCCCCGGCCCGGTCAGAGAATAACTTACCCGTTTGCCGACGCAATCGCTCCTGCTGGCCCCTCTGACGGACTCCTCCGGCTCGTCGTCTTCCGGTGATGAAACCGGAAGTCCCACCCCTCCCCAAGAGGAAAACGGAAAGCCGAAGGAGTCAATCTAAGGAAGGGGAGACGCGCGTCAGGCTGAGAGCCTGGCGGCGTCTGACCGGGAAGGCCACCTGGCACTTCCAGCGGCTCCCCGAGCGGGTAACCCCCGGGCGATCCCGCCTCCTCCCTCTCCATCCCTCCTCACTCCACCCCTTCGCTCGCCCGCCCGCGGTAAAGAACCCCGAGGGCGGTGCGGGAGAAACGGACGCGCCCGGGCCGGGCGGGAGCCGGAGGCCTGCGGGCCGGGCGGCCGGCCTCCGCCTCCACCGGCCCAAGCGATGCCCGGCGCCTCTGAGGCCTCCTCTAACGGAGCGAGGTTTTCCTGCTGTGCCAGGCGCGTGCGCACCTCCGGGTTAGGAGAACAGCCTCTGGATGCTCCTAGCAGGGGTCCTCAGAGTCGCAGACCCTAGGAAGCCACGAGCCGAATTCGGATTCTAACGGGTTCTAATGAAAAATGCAGGAGGATCGGGGTCCAGTTCTCAGAAGAGGGGGCTGGGCTGCGCTGGGCTGGGCTGGTGTCTGGCTAACACAGAGGCTGAGGGAGGGATGCGCTGGAATGAACATGTGGAGCGAGAAGAAGCCCAGACCAGGTTCTTTGTGTGTCTGTGGCCGACTGCCTTCCTCCAGCTGCAAGTGCAGAGAACGTGTGTCACCACAGGGCTCTTGCACTGTCCAGCACACACTCACGCAAGGTTTATTTTTATGAATACAACGTAAAACCAAGAACATTCCCAGTCCTCGTTATCTTCCATAAGAGCATCTACCAAATCTAACTGACAGTCCAAACCTGGACAGTCCCAAACCTGACATGTTGCCCTCCTTCAATACGATGACGTCCCCTCCTGATCATGTCACTATATACTCCCAGTAAGTATACTGGGTGGTCATCTTTATCCATGTGCATATGCTTCTTTGGTAAAATTTTTTAAAGCAAATACTTAAATTTCTCTATCCCCAACCTCTTTGTCTTCTTATTACTAGTTAATTGGTCTTCTGGCTAATCACTGGGCGGATTTCTGTCATCCCTCTGAATGTAATCTATCTGGAAAATACTTCCTATCTGGCTCCCAAACCACAGCAAGACCCAGGTAGCCACATGGCTTGGGTTTGGGTAGAAAACGTGGACCCATCAATGAGAGCTGGGGAGACCCATCATGACCCGGGGAGGCAGAAAACCACGGCTCTGGACTCAGGCATCCCAGGGTTGGAATCTCCTAGATTCAATGACCTCATTCGTCCTCCTCCTCTCCTCACCTGGTGGCAGCTGAATAATTGACCAAGACACTGCAGGTCTCAGAGATTCAGCAGGAATGCAGATCAGCAAATACATCTTCTTATTTAGTGACTTGGTAAAACTGATGTTCCCTTGCTCAGAAATGGTTATATTTTACAACCAACTTTTGTTAATTGACTACTATGAACACCCTTGTTAAAATATAAATTGGCGTCAGAAACCTCGTGTACAGTTAGTCCTTGGGACCTCTGCCAAATACATCAGGTAGGTCCACGGAATCCGAAAACCTCACAAGATTCAACCAAATCTGGCGAGCATGGACTGTGCTTAAATAGTGACGAGTACCAAACACCTGCGAATATTTAACCAAGAGGACTTGATGTTGTCCAGCACCAGAGAAGAAGTGGCTCCTTATGGATGCCTCAGCGAGGCTGATGCCACAGGTGGGTCCCGTTTCTGTGACAAGAGGCAGGGTAAGCTGGCCCCATGATCCAGCCGTTTTAGACATGACGCAGCAAGCTTTAAAACTGACATTTCAAGCACCCACAAAGAGATGGAATGTGTGGCACTTTGTTTTTATTTGGAATCATAAGAGAAACATTTTTAATAAACCCTTAACTTCTTCTCCATTAATGCTATTTAAATAGTGAATTCATAAAGACTGAAGTGATTTGTTTACTTATACTTAGCTGTAGAAAACTTACGTGCTTTTGTTTATTTGTTTACACCATCAAATCCAATCAAGCCAAACAAGATGGTCGACTGAAATGACTGATGAATGCAACCTGAGCTGACAGCTTCAAATTTGGGATGTGTTACTGATGTCAGGTTGATCAGTTCTCTGTCTAAAATTGATGCTATTTAAAGCTTTGAACAATTTAGATGTAGTCACTGAGTAAAATCCCAACGGGGTGAGAGAATTCCATCAGGGCTGATTCTGCTGTGGTGAATTTCCACGTGCGCAGGTGTCAGAGGGAGAGTGGCCTCTCCCGATGGGGTAGTGAGACAGAACAGGATGCAGGAGGGGCGGTGGGCTGGCGTCACTCACAGCAAAGGTAAAGAGGCTTAGAATAAAGATAGACGCATCTTCTCACAAGGAATCCCAAATGGCATAAGAGTGTGAATATTGGTCATTTCTGTTTCAAAACTTTTCAAGAAAGGAAAAAGTGAAGGGGAGGCAAGAAGTGAATATGTATCACGCTTCAATAACTCATCTGAAAATGAACCCCCAGGGAAATCATGGTAGTCGGTGGGGTAGACCAATGTTTTTATTAACAATATAAAAGGAATGTGTGGTGAAAGCAACGGTGACATAAGTACTGACAGTCAGTGGATGAATGATTATGTGTCCTGAGCACCTCAGGACACAGCAAACTAGAGCAATTCCACCAATCAAATGGCAAGAGAAGTCTAATCGAAGAACCCTCCTTGTGCTGGAAGGGCAGAATGAGTCCAGTCCGGGGACTACTGGGGCCAGACTTGGGGAAATCAAGTTGTTGAAGGTAGCTGTGACTTTAGAGAGGTGTGCAACAGAGACATTAAGCCATTTCCAGTGTCTCTACCTTTAAAATAGTTTATTACTGGTCCAAATGTCCAAAGACGTATTAAAGAGGGAAAATATTGTTTACTGGACAGAAATTCTCTGGATATTTAGATTCTATTCCTGTCCAGGGATGTGAGAGAGGGGATATGTCAGCAGCTCAGATGTAAGCTGGAAGGTTCCCGTCGTTGTTAATGCAGCTTAGCCGTCTCTAGGAAAAAGGCAGCAAATAATTGGGATCCTTCTATGTAGTTCCACCTAACAAAAGAAGAAATAAAGAGAAACTGTTATTTCCATTCAAATAATGGAGGAAAAGTAGTCTACAATTTAAACAGGAAGATTTGATGACATAAATTCAATCTAAAATATGCAGCATGTCGGAAGGTTACTGATGTGGACACCCTGTGGTTTGCACACTGAGAGATCAGCCCCCTCAAGAACCTGCTCACTGTTGATTTTCTCCTTCTGCGCGTGCTCTCCATCGTCCACAGTGCCCAGCGGGAGCATCATCACACTCTTTTGGATAACATCCTGGAATATATTGGCAATTGGTGTGGTTGATCCATCCCGGATCATATCTGGTTCTGTTCCAAACACTGAAACACAGGAAAAGAAGGCATTGAATAAATTAATGAGAAGACTACCCCCAGTGATCTCCGCAAATGTCGTGTTCACTTTATCTTTCTTTCTTTTTTTTTTTTTTTCCCACCATGAAATTTGGTGGCTGGGATAAGTAAGCGTCCTGATATCATGCAATTTATATTCTAAAATAGTCAATAGAGTCAAGAAGAAAACTGTGGTTGCCTTATTTACTATTATCTACTTTCAAAAAATATTTTTAAATAATATTTTAAAGTAACGTTAGACTTACAGAAAAGTTGCAAAAGTAGTACAGAGAGAGTTCTCATATATTCCTTACTCTGCTTTCCCTAATGTTAACATCTTACATAACTATTGTACAATTATCAAGAATAGGAAATTAACATTGGATAATATTATTAACTAGACTCAGCCTTTATTTGAATTTCACTCTTTCCCTTCTGCTGTACCAGGATCCAATGCAGAATCCCACACGGCATTTTGTCATTGCTCCTTAGTCTCCTCTTGTCTGTGACTGTTTCTCAGTCTTCCCTTGTCTTTCATGACCTTGACCCTGCTGAAGAGTACTGATCAGTTGTTTTGTAAAATGTCCCTCAGTTTGGGTTTATCTGACGTTTTTTCACGATTGGAAGAGGTCATGTGTTTTTGGCCAGAGTACCACAGAAGATGTACCTACCTACTTTTATGGTTGCTTCACGAATTAAGTATTAGAAACACTAATATTAAATATTAGGAACACATTTCTTTGGTGTTTTGTGTTTCTTTTGTAACCAACATATGAATAAATCGCTGTACTCAACTTTCACCTGAATGTTGCAGTGTTTGTACTCAACTTTCAAGGTATCCCAGGAAACAGTTTTAATGGATATCCTGGGGTCTAGAAAGAGATGAGTTGAAACCTTCTAGGCTATAGGGAAAGTTGCCAGAGATGGAGTGGGAATGAAAAATAAATGAAGACACAAAAGAGAACATGCCGTGTCTTCTGGATCCACAGAGCAAGGCGTGAATGTGAATAAAGATGATGTACACTCGTGCATTGCTTAACGACAGGATACATTCTGAGACATTCATCGTTAGGTGATTTAATTGTTAGATGGTTTAATTGTTGTGTACTCACACAAACCTAGGTGGTATAGCCTACCACACGCCTAGGTGATATGGTGCTAATCTTATGGGACCACTGTCATACATGCAGTCCGTTGTTGACGAAAAACTCATTATGTGGCAGACGACTGTCCTTTGTTGGCAGGACTGGTTTAGCACACAGACAGACAAAAAGGTGCCTTATGCATTCCTGCATTTTCCTGTATTTCATGTCTTTACTGTTGAATTTGACATTTCAATCACACATCTCTCTTCAGCTGGCATTCCATTCAACTTCCTAACTCTTCTTCCTCTTTTCTTCACCCCCAAATTTTACTGGTAAAATACTGCTACAATTGAGGGCAGTGGGGATGATTGTGTAGAGAAGTATGGCTCTCGGTGTTGGACTTGTCCTCTAATTTTTGACGTCTGTGTCCCTTGTACTCATAGACGCAGAGAGTTAGTGCTCCAAGGAGGTCTGGAGGCCATTAAACCCAGAGCTCTGTGACCGGGAAGAGCAAGTCCCCACAGGGCAGCCCGGTGCCAGCTTGCTCGCTCCACTACAGTTTAGCTTCTTCATTTTTAACCCCAGAGGACTTCCTTTACTTTCGTGCAAGTTCAGCTGTGCTTTTAAAAGTTTTTATGTATCGGCCAATATTTCCATGAGTTTTGCAGAAGGAGGGTTGGGAGGTTTCCAAGTCCATCATTTTCCCCCAAATTCAGGTCTCCAGAACGTGAGTTTGAACCCTGGCTTCGCTACTTCTAGCTGAGTGCCCTCCAGCAAATTATTTAATCTCTTCTCGCCTTAATCTGCACCCCGGGGAGGGCTGTTGGGAGGATTCATGAGACAGTGTGTGTAAAGAGCCCTGAACCACACCGTTTACCGTCAGTAATGCAGCCCATATAAAAGGAGAGTCCACAGTGAAGTTTTAAAAGTGTCTGCTTTATCTACAGCCCCACCGGGTACCACCCCTTGTTCCCAGTGTAAACCAGCAATCAAAATAGCATAAGTCTAACCTGTTTTGATGGCTCTTTTTGCTGCAAGATACTGATTATCTTTAATATTTGCGATCCATGGGTGTAGTCCTAGTGCCATAGAAACAACCGTCTGGTTGGAACGATTTCTTTGGGAAAATATATATTCAAGATGCTGCTTTACCTAAAGGTAACATTTTCAGTTGTAAGAGAAAATTTTGAGTAGCTCTCATAGCCTTGTATCAAGAAACTGATTGGAATCCCAAGCTGACGCATTCAAGCGTTCTGATTTTCCCTCAGCTCTTCCAGAGGGAGGACGCGGAGTGAGCCGGGTCTCCAGGACGGAGAGCTGCGCCCAGTGTGAGGAATGCTTGCTCTCACTCCCACCCCTCCCGAGACCCCCCAATCCCCCCTCCTGTCCCCACCCCTCCCCGACCACAGTGTCTCACTGTTAATGTCGGCTTATTATGAATTTGGGTAATTATGAAACCTTGAATGATATTGTGGGTAATACAAATATGATGAATGTTTGAGGTAATTATGAAACACAACACAAGTAGAACTTCTCAATTTGAATATCCCTCTTTTTGGACTTATCAGTATCTTAAGGAATATTTTGGGAACATTACACACTTGGAAATTTCCAAAAAGTGGGAGCAATTTCACGCTAAGCTGTGAAGGAGGCTCATTGACAGCATCTTTCTCTCTCCCCTGGGCTCCATTCCGGTTGCCATTATGGAAATCCACCAGAGAAAAACTCCATACTCTGAAATATTCATCCCTTCGACAAAGATTTAAGGCACACCTGTCACGTGGCAGGAACTGTTCTAGGTGCTGGGACATAGCTGTGAGCAAGACGAAGACCGTCCTGCGCTCATGTAAAGTGTGTGCTGTGAGGAGGAGGAACAGTCCATCCAGAAAGGGAAGGAGGGAGGAAGATGGAAACAAAAAGACGGAGGGACGCAGAGGGGAAGGAGGATCTTTGAGAATGTAATTAGCGCTAAGACGACGATAAAAGCGGACAGTGGATGGAGAGAGGGCGCCGAGGTATTCCTTGAGCTCCCTTCTTCAGAGTCTACCTTCTGTGCAACTTGAGGTACACTGATGATAGGTCGATACTTCAGGCACGCACCTCCTTCCAGACACAAACATTTTCATTAAGGTGGCTGCTTTCAGGGGGTTCATTTCAGACATCATGGACGAACCAACGCTGGGGGTAAAGATTTTCCGGCTCAGTCCAGCCGTAGACAAGTAGCTTCTCCGTCTGTGTGTAAAACCCATCTTGCCTTTTTATGCACCATTTAGTTTTCAAAAATTTCCCATCACTCCAACTCCAAATGGTTATTTGTCTGATGACTGTAATTGCATATAATTGAGGGAAGAGATTTTTACTGAACAAAAATCCTGTTGGTTTCTTGACATTTGTTCCAGTCCCTTCTGTATTGGAAAAAAGTGATACTTCAATGCTAACAACTGAGTTGCTCACTACTGTGTGGCATGTGGCTCTCAGGAACGGCGCTGCTGGACAGAAGAACAATGCACGTTTGTTACCTGTGTTTCCACCACGGACATGTTCATGTGAGGGACTAGACGGATTGAAAATTTTCCTACAACTCGGCCAGGTATGACTGTTTTAGCTCCAGGCTCCTCAAAGGCGCCCTCAATCCCGTGAATAGAAAGAGATGGGTACCTCCATAGGTGCATTAGAATTTCCTCCTAAATTGAAATAAAAGTATTTTATTATATGAAAGAATGTTTAATTAAAACTCAGTTGAATTGTATTGCTTGCATCACCAATTTCTGTACATCTGTGACACGGTTAATGGCAAGTTAATTATCGCCTCACTTAGATATGTCTGGACAAACAGTACAAGTGGACTTTCCCCTCAGGACACGAGATCTCTGCTGCCTTCGCCTGCCCAAGCCACTCCCATTGGCGAGGGCCCCTCGTCGCTGAAGTTTGCAGTTACTAGATGGCAAAAGGGCCCTTTCAGAAACTTGGGTTCATTTATAAATTTCTATCCCAGTCATTGCGATGATAATTTGTGTGCTAAATGTATTTTATTTTTCAGAAGGCTTCAAAGAACTCTGCAGATGTTTGAGCCAGTTTTCAATCTTGCTATGGCCGCTGTAGAGCTAGTCTGAGGAAGAGCTACACTTCATGATAAGAAACTCTATCGCTCTCTTCTGCATGCTTCTCCCTCTCTTGGCTGTTCCCCCAGGAACCAGCCATAGCTAGCAAACACCCTAGCAGGCAAGCGTTTTAGAAAGGAGGAGGAGGAGGAGGAGAAGGGAAAAGGAAAAAATCTAAATTTGCCAGTAACGCTTTCGGCTTTGGGTCTACTTATTACACCAAGGCAGCAGTGACGTGGCAGTCTACAGATTAGCCCCTAAGTCTCTTGGTTTTGTCTAGAAAAATGAACAATTAGGGTCATGGAGCTGGAATAACCTCAGACTATCCTCAATCTTTAAACAGTTAGGGAGCCCAGCTCACCGGCTGCAGGCCGGCTTGGGATTGAGTCCAGAAAACTGATTTGGAAAAACGCATCTGTGAAATGAGCAATTGCTCCACGGTTAGGTGCCTGAGTCCGGTGCCAGTGGGACCCCAGATAAAGGTCTGCTTGATCTAGACCACAGGGAAGTGGCCTTGAAAGTGAAAGTCCCCCTTGGAATTAACATCTGCTTTCAGTTCTAAGATGTGCAGATAAACAGGACACAGTAAATTAAGCCTTGGGAAAATATTTGTTACCATCATTCTTTGTTCAGATTATCCATCAACTTGTGATCATACCTTGGTGTCAAACAGAATTTTCTTAACCTGGCTGCTATTCCGGTATTCTTCTAGGTCCAGGTCAATGGCTTCGTACATTTTTTTTTTCCTCTTCAGTAAGAGGAGCCACGTGGTCATAGATTCCAGGGATCAGAATATGACCCGATGAGTCTACAAGGCTACCTACAAGATACACCCAGGAAACAAAGCCACACGGAGTCACCGGTATGCTGATGTTCTGGCCCTGGAGCAGGATCACTGGGGACTCTCCTGGGCTTGCAGCAGACCTTGTGACCGGCCCTGGTCCCCACAGCAGGGCCACTGACAGCAACTCACATCCCAGAGGTGATGGTCAGAAGAAAGAGCTGGTCACCAGGCAAACTCAGCCTGACTTGGACCCGCGTGAATGTCCACCTTGTCAATGGCGGGATGAAAACACACGGCTCTGCAGTAAATTCCATTGGGTATGACTTACCTGCATTATATCCCAGTTCTCAACTCCACCTTTATATCATAAACAAGCTTCTTTTTTTTAAATTTTATCTTATCCTGAGTTAAAAAGTAACACGTTCATTATTAAGAAACTTTTTTTTTTTTGAGGAAGATTAGCCCTGAGCTAACTACTGCCAATCGTCCTCTTTTTGCTGAGGAAGACTGGCTCTGAGCTAACATCTGTGCCTATCGTCCTCTACTTTATACGTGGGATGCCTACCACAGCATGGCTTTTGCCAAGCGGTACCATGTCCGCACCTGGGATCCAAACCAGCAAACCCCAGGCTGCCGAGAAGCAGAACGTGCAAACTTAACCACTGCGCCACTGGGCCGGCCCCCAAAATTTTCAATATATATGTTTATATATATATATATACACACATACCTGAGAAACTGAAAACCATCACTCCTTCTCAATTTTTCTCCTCCTACATACACCATAATAATATAATAAATACTCATCTTTAATCAAAAGCATCATATCCCTGAGGTCTAGTCTATGAGATATACATCATGACCACAAAAGCCTCCACAGTGAATAAGAAGATACTCAAATCTGTTCTTTATGAAAGAGTTTTGGACCGATAGGAATGGGAGAAAATCATCAGTGACTATCTATAAAAGAAACAGAAGTCAAGATTTAGCAAACACTGCTCAATATCTTGAGAAAGTACTTATCAAAGATACAATGCAACTAGCAAGTAGACGAACAGAAATGACAGGAAAATGTCTCCAGGGCAGCCAACTTAATCCCCATTCAAGTAAAGACACTTCATAAAGATACGCTTCATATTCTTGATGGGACAGTCTTTCTTGACAATATCAGAAAATTACTGCGAAGCACTGTACTTTCAAATCTTTCTGTTAAAGTCGATAATTACAAAGCACAGAGTTGAAGGCTCTATGAGGATGGATGCCTTCCACCTAGTGATTGGACACCTGCTGTGTTCTAGGCCCCAGAGGAATGAATACACAGGACAGCGCTGTCTCTGACCACAAAAGGCTAAATATCAAGTGTGACCCGACATGAGCAGACCACCAGGTGGCTGGCTCTGTAGAGACGCAATCAAAGCCAAGGTAAACACTCTACCAAAATCTACAGTAGTGGGGACGGCAGTAGTGCGATACATAACGGGCTTCCCAGCACTCTGAGAATGATCATAGACAGCAAAGCCCTGAGGTCTGAGGGTGTCAAGGGAGCAAAATGTGAAGCGATGTCATCACTGTTCTGGTTTTCAACCACATCCTCCTTGGGCCCCCTCTCCTGGTCCTCCGAGGACTTTGCCCAGACTTGTGTAATCCCACTTTGGGGACAGTACTGCAGATTGCTGTGCATGCATCAGCCTCCCTGCAGGTCCTGAGTTATGGAATTCTCCTCATTTAGCCCAATCAAGCATGTTGTATACTGAGTAAATGACACAAACTCATTAGTAAAATTCAAGTCAAAATAATAAGCTGAGCACTGAGCGATTGGGACTGTCACTGATTGGCAGTCCACCCTCTAGCACCCTCACCAAAATCAAAACAAAACATCAAAGTACCGCCAATAATACAATCACTAAGTCTTCCCTTTAGGGTATGTCCCTCAACTTCTGCTGGCATTCTTGTGTGGAAGAACAGAGCTGCAAAGATGAATAAGAGACAGACCCTGCTCACAAACCAGCCAGAAAGATGCAGGGTAAAGAAATAACTCTGGGTCCACGTGCAAAGAGCTCTAAAGAGGGGCAAACCGTCAGGAGCACAGAGAGCACACGGTGAACCAGCCAAGGAGGAAGCGTCAGGGAAGACGACGGCATCGCAGTGGGGCCTCAGAGGTTGAGTAGGAGGCGACAGGCACAGTCTCAGTGGTGAGAAGAGAGATGCATGTCTGAAACATCCAGATTGACAACAACGAAGACCCGAAATACTCTAGCAGCCAGGATGCTCAGTGTCCATCTTATGACACTGAGCTGTGACATTTTTCCTGTCAATTTAGCTGGTGTTACCAGACATTACCACAGTGCGTGTTTGTGTATTGGGGGATTCAGATGTCATTAGCACATTAGGCTGTGATTTGAGCAGCACGGGCTCTCCACATGTCACTGCACATCTCCCGTAGAACTGCCCGGCCCGGTCCTCGGTGTAGGTTTCCACCTCGGACCCTGTTTTCTCAGGACACAAAGCAGCCATCCCAGCTGCTGGCTCAGGCTGTGCCAGCAGACACACATCCTGACAGGAGAGAAGCGACATGTCCTCCTTTTCCTTCCCTTTACATCCTACGGCGCCGTGATAGTTGGTGTGTCCTTCCGGGCTTCAGAAACAGTTCAGACCTTCACCGAGCCTTTCCAATCTAAAAACTTCTTGCCTTTCCCCTCACTTTCCACCAAGGGGGTCATCTCCTGCTATGTTGATGAGTTAGATCATTACAAGAAATACTTGAGCTCACTGCCGCAAAGTCTACAAATATCCCACCATTCTTAACCATCAATGACTCCTCTCCTGATTCCATTGAAAATTCATCTTGATCCTTGGTTTAGCCTAATTGTCTCCCTTCTTCCTCCTCTCTAGAGA
The DNA here is from genome assembly GCF_041296265.1 of Equus caballus. Taxonomy (NCBI): domain Eukaryota; kingdom Metazoa; phylum Chordata; class Mammalia; order Perissodactyla; family Equidae; genus Equus; species Equus caballus. The sequence continues at coordinate 20,496 of NW_027222002.1, forward strand.
AGTTTTATTATTGATTCCAAACGTCATGTTCTCTGCTAGCAATCTCCCCTCCCCTCCCCCATCGAATTCCTTTCACTCATTCAATCTCTTCATTGTTGAAACAACAGCCTCTCCTGAACCCATTTCTCTCTAGTTCTCGCCCCACGTCTTCCTTCCCCTTCACAATGAAGCTGAAAGATCAGTGTTCATGGAATTACCAGCTCCTCACTCCCCCACACTTCAGACAATGGTCTGTGTATTAATCAATCTTGATAATATCACAGCTATCTCCCCATAATTAAATCCAAAGAGTGTTTCTGCATCTTTCTATTACTTGGAACAAACGCAGAACCGGGCCACGATTTTCTTTTGGAATGATTCCCTGTCCTCCGTTTCTCGACATCTCAGGCTCCTGACTGCCTGTGAACCAGCTCACACTCCCTGGTGTCCTTCACAGGGTCCTTCTCACACAGCACTATTGCGAAAGCTCAGGACTCAATGTGAGCCCTATTCTCTCCATTGACCCTACGTTGTCTCAGTACTCTTGTGCATTTCTTCTATTGCTTCAATGCCTTCCACTGTTATCTCTATGATGGCGATGTCTAAAAACCACGTCCAGATCTTATTTCTGAGCTATAATGCTCCAGGTGTATGTTATAGGCACCTTAAGCAAACATATTTCCAACGGAAGCTGTTAACTCCCCCTCGCCAACTAGACACCCCTTCACCTCTCGGTCTCCGATCTCGTCTGATGACTACAGTTGACATCCAGGGAGTGATGTTTAACGCAAACTCTCAGAACCACCTGACAGAACAAGCACTGCTGCTGCCAGCACACTGAGCAGTCACCCTTCATCTCCGCCCCAGGATCCACACACGTATTCCTACTCTATACTCCGTTTCAGTTCAAAACGTCAGGTCCTCCGAGATCCCTTTGTTCAAACTGCTGCTGAAGTAAGCCTTCCCTCCCCGCCTGTTGTCTGGTGACTTTCCCTTCAGGCCACTGTGGAACAAATTAGGACATTCTTTTGATTGCATATTGTGTAACCTTTGAAATTGTCTCAAATAATAGTAAAATGATTATAATCACAGTGGATATTTGACAACTGAGATATGAAAGTAGAGAGCAGAATCCTGATTTTATAAAAACAAATGCATGTTGACCTCTGCAGGGAAAGTTCATCCTCTGTCGCACCAAACAGCATCATCCCAGGGGATGAGACAGTGAAGCACGAGGCCTGTGCTCATTAAAGAACAAGGTTCCTGCCAGGAGGCCAGAAAGTTTGTTTTTCCATTGTTTCACCTCACAGTTAGACGCTTTGCGTGCCCTACGTGAGCAATTCATTTGATTTTTTTTGTTTCTTTTCCAGATTGGCGCCTGAACCAACATCTGTTGCCAATCTTTTTCTTCTTCTTCCCCTTCTTCTTCTCCCCAACCTCCCCTCCCCAGTTCATAGTTGTGTATCCTAGTTGTAGGACCTTCTGGTTGTGCCACGTGGGATGCCCTCTCAGCATGGCCTGATGAGCCGTGCCATGTCCCTGTCCAGGATCCGAACCCTGGGCTGCTGAAGCGGGGCACGGGAACTCCACCACGTGGCCGTGGGGCTGGCCCCCCAACTCATTGAATTTAACATGTGCTCTCTCTCTCTCTCTCTCTCTCTGGGTTGTCTTGTTTCAGTTTCGATGGGCTGGGGAGTAAGGTGAACATCCCTGAGGACTCCCCTTGCTGAGTGGACATGTGTGGTCCTGGTGAAAGCCCTCACCCAGTGGGGCTCCTAGAGATGTGACTCAGGGCCACTAATTCCCTTTTGGTGCCTGGCAAACTGGGACTCATCTTCCTCTGTCTGCTATTTGCTCTGTATTATGTCTGCTCCTTTGGAAGACAAAAATTTGTGTCCAAAGGGAAAGTTCCAGAAATGCTTCCAGGGATGATGATGGGACTTTGATTTCCAAGTGAGTATTTCTGGCATCTGATTCAATTCCGTTGTCCTTAATCAAAAGCTGGCTCGTTCTGGATTGGTTCCATCCTTTCACAGCGATAGCACCATCTTCTACGGTCATTACCAAAAATGATCATTTCGTTTGAAAGCTCTTCCCTTAGAAGCCACTGCTGTGTTAGTACTTTATCAAGTTAAAACACTTAATTTTACATGCCTGGGTTTCTGTTTTGGTTTTTTGGTTTTTGAAAGCAGCTGAGCATGTTTGAACTGAAAATGAAAAGTATTTATTATGGAAGTACCCATGCTACCTCATTAGGATAGAATAGGACATATCATTTATTTGTTATAAGATGCGAAAATTCAGAAGTTTTCCCTTGATCGGTAAAATTGCCCCTCTCAAGAAAGGTTTTTTTCTTTATGTTCAGTAACTTATTTTGGAGACCCACGGGGTCATGTCCAGTGAGATAGTTCTGTTGGAGTGAGGATAGTGCTGCTACAACCTGTCCTTCGTGCCACCTGCGACATGCCCTACTCTGCACCAAAGACCAAGGACGGTCCTTCTGAAGACAGGGCTATGTTTGCATTATGAGTTGAGAGATGCTGAAAAGACCTCCTATGGTTTCCCTTATACCCTACACTACACAAATAGACACTTATGCTTTTAAGTCTTGACATTTCATCTCGAGTGTCTGTTAAAACGTGAGTATCTAGGATAGAAAGCGGCTGTCCTCCAGAATCTTACCAGGGTTTCCTGCTGGCCACTTTGGAGGACAGAGCAGAGTGACCCACTAGGGGAGGGGCGCATGACTGCCGGGCCTTGGGGAAGAGCTGACCGGAAGCTGACTCACCAAGGACTGTCCATGCTTGTCTTGGTTTGCAGTGACAGCAGCTGAACGCAACTTAAAGGATTTTAATTTGCATGCAGCTTTGCACAACAACTTTCCATCTTACTTCATCCTCCTTGCTTCCTGTGACATTTGGGGATGGCATAGTTTCAGGGATTCACTGAACTCGTTTACAATGTTCAAATAGTCTTGTATGATGTGTGCGCTTGTTAATTGAGGTATAATTGACATATACTTTATATTAGTTTCATTTGTACAATATAATGATTTGCATGTATCGTGAAATAACCACCACGATAAGTCTAACTAACGTCTGTCCCCAGACGTAGTCAATATTCATTTTCTGGATGAGGACATGTTGTGTTTTAAGGTGCAGAAGAATCGGTAATGATGTCATACTTTTCCGTATGCAACTTGATGAATTTGAACATAAGTGTCCACCCATGAGACCATCACCACCATCGAGGCCATAAACATATCCATCATCTACCAAAGTTTTCTCCCACCCCCTTTACTATTATCATTATTTTGCTTTAAGAACACTTAACAGAATATATACTCTGTTAGAAATTTGAAGTACAAAACACAATACCGTGAGATTGCTACATTATACGCTAGGTTTAATTTTTAGAGGAACCTCCAGACTATTTTCCATCATTACAGTATTAGTTTACGTTCCCATCAACAGTTGCAAGGCTTCCTTTTCCTCCACAACCTCACCAACATTTGTCACCTCTACTTTTTTTGATAATAGCCGCCCTAACCGGTGTCAAGTGATATCTCCTTGTGGTTTTGATTTGCATTTCCCTAAAGATTAGTGATGCTGAGCACCTTTTCATGTGGCTGTTGGCCATTTGTGTGTCTTCTTTGGAAAAATGGCTATTCTACTCCTTTGCCCATTTGTTAACTGAGTGCCTTGGTGTTTTTGCTATTGACCCGAGAGATGAAAAAAGAAAAAAAAATGTCCAGGCATTATGGATGCTTCCCAGTTGATGCAGATGATTTTGTCTTTATGGTGATGACAAAATATCGTGTTGTGTGCTTTTTCTTCAGCAGTTATCATAAGACTAGCAGTAGAATGGCAAAGCAGATAATCAGGATCTCCCGGGTTTCCAGTTTTACAACACAAATAAGACGAGTGGTAAGGAATTTTTGATTATTTCAAGGAAATTATTGAGATCACAGTCCGTGGAATGTAGGACTGACAGGTCCACGAGGAAATTAAAGTGAGGACATGGTGATCTGGCATCACTTCCGATCTGAAGGAACAGGTATCTTCTGTATGAATGTTTGAAGACATATTGGAAATCAGGAATTTGTGGTGGATGAATACATTTTCTGAAGGGTTTATTTCTTTATTTAGGAGGAAGATTACCCTGAGCTAACATCTGTGCCAGTCTTCCTCTCCTTTGTCCGTGGGATGCCTCCACAGCGTGGCCGATGAGTGGAGTAGGTCTGCACCTGGGATCTGAACCCGCAAACCTCAGGCCCCTGAAGCAGAACACACGCAACTTTAACCACTCAGCCATGGGGCTGGACTCTAACTTATTTAGTTGTGAACATGATCGTTTGGGTTATGTAAATATCAGGACCTGGGAGTGAGTCGCTAAGAGTGGGGTAGTTGATAATGTCACAATTGATTTAGACCCTAAAGAGGCTAAGAGCAACAACTGGCCAATGGGTTAACCAAAGGAATAGTCAGAAAACACAGAAAGGATGGGAATTGGGATCTATAGTAAGCTGGGGGATCACGTGTCCTCAGAGAGAGTGCCAGGACTTGCACAGGTGAGAATGGCAAGAGCAATAAAAGAGAATAAAATCACACTGAAACAAGGAGGGGGTGTTACGAGACGGGGGAGGAAAACTGATCTGGAGCAGTCCTGAGTTTTGACCTTGAGCTTTCTGTCCTTGACCCAAATCTGCTTGACGATGTCCTGGGACACAGGTCAGAAGAGCTCCAGAGGGAGAGAGGAAGGGTGGAAGTATAGGGAAACTGAGATAATTGTCCTAAGAAGCCATGCTTCATTTCTCATTTGGGTCCAGTTTCATGATTACTTTTACAGGATGAGAGGAAAAGAAGTGATGATGGTCAAGTCTTCGCAGAGGAAGCTGCGTGATCGTGGGAATCAACCCAAACCAAAGCCCGGATTAAGAATTCCCATCTCTTTGAGGATGCGCAGTTACATATTCAGAAGGCCAGTTACTAGAATGCCATCCCACCCAGCAGTGAGGGGTCGCTGGGAGAGCACGTGGCACCAGCCCCAACAGGTCTGCTGGCAGGAGAGAAGTGGCAAGCCCTTTGGAACTTGCCGTAGCCTTGCAAAATTGCACCTTGCAGCAGAGGTGAATTCCTGCGGGGTGCGCTCGCATGGGGTGCCCCGTCCAGTCCCATACACACCCCTGCCCTTCCTCAGATTTGGCAGAGATGATTCTGGGAACTGGTCTGGGCATCCCATAGCTCCACGGCCAACAATTGCTGGTGACTGTGGAAGATCTGAGCAAACAGGAGGGGACGGGGAAGAGGGCGGGAGAGAGCGATTGTGGACAGGCTCAGCAGCCAGGCAGAGAAAGTGAGCGCCCAAGAAGGATGTGCTGACAGCACCAGGAAAGAGAGGAGACGCTGGTGCCCCTGAGATGGAGCCCGGCACTTCACTGACGTCTCCTTGAAGGGTCCCACGTTTTCTTGCTTGAGCTCTTGCAACTTCAAGACATACCAATCCTTTTCTTTTATTAAACTCCTCTGTGGGACGTAGGAAGCATAGACAGGGATTTCTTGTGGAGGAGAGACTGGATTTCAGCTGAGTAGAGCAAGGAGGGCTTTCCGTTTCACGGTGCTCTCGCATTTTCCTTTCCGAAGTATATTATTTATCTGCGCTTGAAAGTCACAGAGAGTTACCGATTCGCGGGATGATTCCGTTGTCGCCCTCACAGCGACACAGTAAAACCTACCTAGTCGGAATGGATCATTCCTTCTGTGCAATACTCCGGTAGACTCCAAAGATCATTTCAAAAGCGCTGGTATATCTCTGTTCTCAAATAAGAGGTCTGCTTCCAGGTCTCCATTTTTCTGCTCTTTATTGCATGTTAATTCAGAGTTGCAAGGAGGAAAGACCACATTTGCCTCAATCTTTAGATCTCTATGTGCTGGAAATTGGATTCACAGAAATGGACAAGGCCTTTGAGGGATCGTGCTGTCAACAGAGACCTTTTCCGGCATCAGCAACGTGACAATAAACCGCTGCTTGTTAGGACTTGATTGTCTATTGGAGGGATGGAGCTTGCAGTATTATGGAAATCCTCTTTAGAATTGCTTACCTTCACGTGACAGATTTATCAGTTTCTGAGAGTGATGTGTTAAAATAACCTAGGGTGGCGCAGGGCTTAAACTGGCCCACTCCACTTTGGAGGCCCGGCATTGGCACGTTCGGGTCACGGTTGTGGACATTCACACCGCTTATCGGGCCATGCTGTGGCAGACATCCCACGTGTTAAATAGAGGAAGATGGGCACAGATCTTAGCCCAAGGCTAGTCTTCCTCAAGCGAAAAAAAAAAAAAAACCGAGGAAGATTGGCAATGGATGTTAGCTCAGGGTGAATCTTAGCCCTTGGGCATCTTCAGCTGTGGTCATTTGCAAAATATGTAGACCATGCATGTACTGGGCAAGCCCAGGCAGGACAGCGCAGCCGGCCTCCCGCCTGGGTGCTTGGGGCTGCTTGTTGTGGAGCCTCTGCTGGAACCGTCTGGGTGGATTCAGTGCAGAGAATGATGACAACGGACTGCCTTGCTTCACCCTCAGAGTTTCCCCTGAGTTTTCTCCATCTTGACATGCAAAGCAGACACTGTCTGGAGCCCTCGTGTTCCTCTGGGACTCGGGCTTCCCTCTGCTCCTCAGCCTGGAGAGGAGGAAGCCCACGTGTGGACTTCAGGAGATTCCTGACCGCGTTTTGTGGGCTAGCACGTCCTGGGCTTGAAGTCCCCAGGGAATGAGCAGAATCCAATCCAGGTAGGACTGCCATGACCCAGACCCTTCAGGAAGGCAGGTTATGGTCCCCTAACCAGGCAGAGCACCATGACCAGCCGCGGGGTTTGTGGAGGGCGAAGGGAAGATGAAATGGGTCCTGGAAGAAGGTGCTTATAAATACCAGCTACCGAGAGGGAACCAGCTGCAAAACCGTGCATTTGAGGAGTATGAGTATTATTTCTTGATTCTGTTTGGAATAAGTTAGAGTGCATGATATATTTGTGTGTGAGTGAACATATATATATAGCTCTCTCTCTAAAATTTATATCAAAGTAACATAAAGACTGATGAGATACAGGTGCTGCACATGTGGGCCTCTTTTTGCTGGCGATCAGTTCATTTTTGGCCATTGGAAGCCCAAAGAGGCAGCGAGTTATTGTCCTCTGCCGTCTGGTAGGCTCATGACAAACAAAGCGCTGCAACCAAAGGGTCGGCTCTCAGGAGCCTCACGGCCCTGTGAGGGAAACCCCTTGGACACGGTGTCTTCCTCCTGGGCCTGCACTAGCCTTGGGACTTGGCACTTCTCTTTCTCTGTGGCGGGAAGGTACAGCCGGCTCCGGCTTCCATTTAGAAAGTCACCTTCCTGGATGGCTGTGCCATACCAAGAAGGGCCTGGGCTGCTGGGAACCAGCATTTCTCCTCAGCTGCTGGCCGTACTGAGGAGGCCTCCCTGGCAGGGTTCACGCTGCTGTGTGTCTGGGTGACACTTGCAGCCATCAGAAAGGAGGGGAGAACTCAGAAGGGCCAAGCACTTCCTGTGGTCCTAGTCTTACAGGGTCTTTCCCGGGGTGGGGTGGGGGGGGGGGCGTTCAAAATGCCAGGTGGTAACCCTCTAGCTCCTGGTCACCGGGTGGGTTCTTGGAGTGAGCTCGGAGCAGTGTCTGCTCACCACCAGACTGGAACCATTTAAGTGTTTTAATTTTGTCAGGCTGTGTTTACCCGTCATCCGTTTGCTTGCGTTCCCTGCTGGACCCCTCAACCACCCTCCTCTCACGACTCATCTCTGAAAGCTTCCAACGGGAAAGGTTCACACCCACACCATAAACGGAGCATAAGGCTGGGCAAGAGAACACAGCCCTCCGAGGGGCTGCATGGTTTATAGGCTCAGGTCCTCCTGCCCCGTTAGGATGAGTCAGAAACAACATGCCTGAGTGTGTGAACAGGTGATTGCCTGAGACCACACACCTCAGAACCACAGGGGCCCAGATGTCACCCTGGGCAGCGAGGGAGAGTATAGGTCATTCTTTGGCCAGGATTAGGGTATCTAATGTTTGCAAAGCAGACTCCACCCGTGATCCGTCAGACCCTGCCAGGGAGGAGTGGCCACGAGGTACGGGACAGAGAGGCCGAGGCATTCGAGGGAATTTCTGCCCTTCCAAGAATTGCAGAAGGAAGTGCACGGAGGCAGGAAATCCTGGTGGACAAGGAGCAGTGATGCGTCGGGAAGGATGCCCAGATGTAGCCTTCAAAGCTGCATCACAGATCTGTCCCCCTGGATACCAAACTTGCAGGGAAAGGAATTCAGAGCCGTGGACCAGGATCCCAGAGGATTCCAATCCAGGTGAAGGGTGAACATGGAGCCCCCAGAGGGGCCGGGGGAGGGAGGGTCCTGCCTGCCCTTAGTCCATCTGCACATGACCTTCTCCGGCCTTGACCCTCCACATGCACGTTTTGAGCTTTTACATCGTTCTCTGCACTTAGAGCTGCTGCTGTCCAGAGCCTCATTAGAAAACGACAAGTTCCTAACATCTGGTGAAGAGGAACCTCCACAAGAGAAGCCGAAAACGTGGCCTCTCCTCCAAAGGGGTGGAAAAGCAGCCACTGTCCTGGGGCAGGTCGTGGTGCTGGCCCGTGCCATTTTAAAGACACCCGCATTCCAGTGGTTGTTGCTCTGCCTGTGAAAGTACCTCCACCCTCTAAATGCCAGGAGCTCTGGGTGCTGTCTCTGCTCCTGGCCCACGTGAACCACACTGAAATGAAGCCGTCCTCTGAGTAAGGGGGGGCGCGGAGGTGTCCCTCAGTATCCAGGGAGGGGCCTGGCCCTTCTCCCTTCTCTCACATACAATAAGCCGAGACCCTGCAAGATTTCTTCATTCCAGGAGGAACGCGAGAGTCTGTGTCTCCTTGACACGAGCACAGGAGGGGAAAGAACCAGACCGTGACTCGCAGGCTGGAACAGAAACAGGATTTTAACATCAAATTCAAAACTAGCACTAACTACTAACACGAAAGAAATACGGCCCCTTCCCAAGTGGTAAACAGGCGCTGGGGTGGAGCTGCCAGGCCTGTGGGGTGGGGTCGTCCCCTCCCTCTTGGGCTCCAGGGCTCCCAGGAAAAGGCTTAGAATGTTCTTCTCCCCATCAGCATGGGAGGAGCCGGCCTGGGGCCCCGCGTGTTTCCCAGCCGCGTCCCCGCCGCTGAAGAGCAGGCTGCACTCGAGCTGTTGGAAGGACCGGGATCTGCCACTGTTGCTGGGTTCTGCGTCAGGGGTCTGGTGACTGAAGAGAAGACACTGATGATTGGGGGGGTCACACCAGTATCCCAGCCCAACACCTCAGCCCCACTGCATTCTGCTCCAAACCTTGTCCTGAGTGTTCAGTCAACACTACCCCATTGTCCCTGACATGGGAGCTGGCATTTCGCTTCACCCATTTCACAGAAGAGGAAGCTGAGTCCCACAAAGGTCAAGGGAATTGTCCCTCACAGGCCTGGTCAGCAGTGGAGCTGGGATCCCCGTGCCGGCTGTCCATCTCCCTAGGCCCGTGCTTAGCCCGAAGCTTTCCGGAGCCCCTGGCTTCAGTCCCTGCCTGTCTGGACACTCACCGAGCCCTGAGCTGAGAGACGCGCGGTTCTTCTTGGGCAGGAAAAACCGGCGCATCTTGCCGGCCCTCTCCTGTGGGGGCTCCAGGTGGCAGGACAGGCTGTAGCTAAAGGACAGAGGGGACTTTTCAGCTACCGGGAGCCACACCTCAGGTGACCCTCCCAGAGACGGCCAGCAGTTGGAGTCCCAGGGCCCCACGGGTGACCATGCGACAAGCCCCGGGACTGACCCGGAAGCCACGGGCACGGGCTCCCTGGAGCTGGCCATCAGAGAGAGTCCGCCTTGCCCTCACCAACTCCTGCCCCGCCTCACCTCTCATCCTCGCTGAGGGGCTCCATGGCCTCGAACCAGGCCCCAAATCGCTCCTCAGCCTCAATGTGGTAAAGATGGACTGCCTCCTGGAGCAGGAAGATCTGCTCGGTGACTTTGAATTCCTGGGAGAAAGGACATGATGCAGACGGGGCCTGGGTGGGGGACCGTGCTGGGGACTCAGACAGGTGAGAAGAGGGTCAAGGAGCTGGTCTGGGGTCTTGGCCCACATGGGAACCCTCCTTCCCTCCAATTCCGTGCAGGACTTGCTCGTTCTCACAGTTGGCTTGAAATAGCTCCTCCTGCAGGAAGGTGTCCTTGGTGCCAGCCCCTTCCCCCACGCACCAATGGGACGGCTTTCCCAGCTCTGGGTGCCGAACTCTCCCAAGGAAAGCAAGGCCCAAGGCATCGGGCCAGAGAAGGTCTTCCCCGGAGGAGTCTCTGATTGCCACAGCCCCACCCTCCGCACGGGGAGGCCACAGCTGCTCACCTCACTCCTTTTCTCAAAATTGATCTCATTTCCCTGGAAGGCAGAGAGCCAAAGCCCATGAGCAACAGCCCCCTTAGCCCATAGCTAGCCCCCGTCTCCACCCTTTCTCAGGTTGCACTACCAGCAGGGTCGACCAGGGAGCAGGCGCTACCAGAAACGGGAATGGGTCCCGGGCAAGACTCTGAGCTCCAGAGCAAGGAGGCCACGGGGCTATGGCTCAGGGACATTCTAAGACAGCCCTCTCTGACAGACAGACAGACTGAGGCCTCAGGCAGGAAGGGATGCTCAGCCACTCGTGTGCTTCCTGCCTTGGAGGGGCCTGGCTTCACTCCCTGCAGGGGCGGGGCCTGAGGGAGAGGCTGAGTCCAGCTCAGACACACCCTCCAGCAGCTCCGCAGTCAGGCAGCCTGGACTGGCGGCTCACCTGGATCCTATATTCACTCATCACTAAGATGGCCATGACACCCAGCTCCCGGGGTGGCTGTGAGGCCCTCACGAGAGGACTCTGCCAAGGGTTGTGAGCTCAAGCCTCAGTGCAAGTCTCTCCTCCCAAATCTCCGAATCCTGATCCCCAGCTCCACCTCCAGGCTCACTCACCTCCAGGTAATCCTCCATGTTGGTGTCCAGCAGCAGTAGGTAATTGAGGAATGTGCCAAGGAAGGGGATGAGCCCCTGTGCCAGCGGGGTGGAGACGGTGATGAGATCCCGCTCTCAGGAGCCGTCAAAGACCTCTCCTCCACTCCTCACCCCAGCCTCCTGCCCAGCCCAAGCTACCCACCTAGGCGGCCTCCCCCCAATTTCCTCCTCTTCTCTCCTCCAGGAACCCCAAACTCCTCCAGGCACCTCCCAGCAGCCGGCTCTGGCAAAACCCAGGGTACGTGGTCCCCGCCCCTCCCTGTCCCAAATCCGTTGTGCGCCCATCCGTTCCAGGCCTCCTCCTGGTCACTTCCAATGCAGGCATTTCAGGTCTGTGGCACCAGGAGCAGGGCTGGAGGAGAAAGGCTCCCTCTCTGCTGGTAGAGACCTCCGGCTAGGAAGGGGAGTCCCCTCTCCTGCGACTCCTGGGCCCCTCCTCCACAGGCACCCTTACCTTCTGGGCACCTGTGGGGCCCGTCTCCAGGCTGGTCAACATAGAGGTCGCCTCCTGCCAGGGTGTTGACAGGGCCAGTGAGCCGACGCTCCCCTCCAAGTGTCCTCCCAGACCCCTCCCAGATCGGGGACCCTGGACATGTGGCCCCAGTCACCTGGTGCCCCTGCGGCTCCCGCCTCCAGGGTGCTCTGATTCCAGAGCCATCCCAGCTCCAACACTCACTCCTGTGTGACCTTGGGCCCGCCCAGGCCTCCCTGAACCTGTTACCTCGTCTGGAAGGTTTGACGAACTCTGTCTGCCTCCCACAGTCTCCTGAGGCCCAAGCGTCATCTGACCGTCATCACTGCTCTCCGCTCAAGCCTGCCTCTGGAGCCAGGTCCAAGCTCCCCACATTCCTCCCCACCCTTGAGCCTCGGCACCCACTGTGAGGCCTGCACCACGGCTCATCTCCCTCTGGCTCCCAGATGAGGAGACCAAGGCCCACACAGGGGCAGGGACTTGCTCAGGGGGCCCCAGAGGAGAGGCTGCTCCCCCTCCCAGCCACAGGCCCCTGTCTCCTCTGCCTTCACACCACCCTCTGCCCAGCCGCTGACCACAGTGCTGTCCTCGGGACTCTCAGGCTGTGTTCGGGCCCCCAGCTGGGCCGAGCCACGGATGGAGGGAGATGAGGTGTCTCAGGAGGCCTGGTCAAGTGGCTTCTGCCAGCCCCAACGCCCAGGAGTCTCTGATCCCAGGCCGAGGCCAAGGCCTTGCTAAAGCCCTCAGCTCCCTAGGATCCCCTCAGGGAGTTCCCCTGCACAGAATTCTTTCTTCATCCGCTCAGGATGGGGACCCCGAATGCCACGTCTGACTAGCAGGGGAGGGGGCGACCAGGGCACTGCGGGGTGGCATTTCCTTTCTGTTTTACGAGGAAACTTCTGACGTCTGGGCGGGAAGGATCCCTGAAGAAGCCATCAGTTCCCTGGGCACTTGCCCTTGCCCTCCGGGGCACATGTCATCGCCAACAAGGACCTGGGTGAGCATCCCACTGGGACTGTCTGCAGCGCCCACTTTAGGGGCCAGAGTGGGGAGTCACCGAGGGGACACAGATCTGTCCCAGGTCCAGTGTCCGTCCCAAGGCTGGGAAGCCCCTGAGTGCCCCCGGCCCGTGGGATCCGGCAGTGCCCATCCCTCAGGCAGGCAGGGTGCCCTTCTTGCGAGGCACAGTGAAGACAGAAGGAGCAGTGGGGCCCTGGCTTCCTGAGCACAGACTGGGCTGACTTCGGAAGAAAGGAAGCCCGCCCACTCGCTCCAGCCAGTGGCCAGGAGGAAGATGCAGGGCAGCTGATGGAGCAGCATGGAAGCCAGACACCGGCACCTTCTGCCAGGTCCTCAGCCTCCTGGAACAGTCCAGCCCGCACCATTCTATCCCATGCCCCTGGCCTCCTGTCCCAAACTGCCCCCACCTGCCCATGGAGCTAGCACATCCCTCTTCCTGTCCATCTTTTCCTGACCAACTTCACGTGACAGGAGAACCAAAGCTCATCCTGCCGGGTCCCCTCCCCTCTCGCTCCCCCTCCTTCCAGATGTGCAGCCTCCGTCTTACCTTCACCAGCTGCCTCCTGCTCACCCACTGGTCTTTGATGAACCTCTTCAACTTTCGAGAGCTCTTCCTGAGGGGAGAGGAAAGGAGGAAAGAAAACCCGGGGCGGTTGAAGGCGAAATGCCTTTGGCTGAGAACCCGGAAGGTTCAAAGGGCCTGGGGCCTGGACGAGGGTTTTCCCCGGGTTCTTCGGAGCTCTGAGGTCACCGTGGGACTCGGGTGGAGGCTCTCCTGCGGTCACCTGGGGCCTCCATTCCCACTCCGACTGAGCACATTGTTTCTAACAGCGTTGGTTGCCGATGAGGGCTCCGTTGCTGCGAAGTACACCCTTGGAAATCTCCAGTGTGGCTCAATCCAGGATGTGACAAGGGGGGAGCCACTGCCTAGGGTCTCAGAGAGTCTCAGAGACCCGAGCAAGGAGGCCAGTCCCCATCCCTAGGGTCCGCTGCCTCCCAGATGGTCCTAGCTGAATGAGGGGTCCATGGCAGTCGCACGGGGGATGTCTGGTCCGCCCTGGTGGTGCTTGGATGGAGCACGGCCTACCCACCTGGCAACTCGTCCCCATGTCTTTTGCAGACGGCTGATGGAGGGGCTCTGCAGAGCAGACACGATGGCACGCAGGGACGCATAATTTCCAAGGACTCGGCACTCCTGAGGAAGGGAAGGGAATGAGCTGCGACGGCGGGCTGGAGCCCTGCTTCCTCTGGCTTGTGTCCCCTCGTGGGCTTCTGCTGTCCTGGATGAGGCAGATGCCCAGGGAAGCGAGGGAGGGCACACCTGGGAGCTGATGAGTAACGCTCGCGGGCAGGAAGATTTTAGCTCAACCCAGGGCGGGAAGGGAGCTTCCCACCACTGGGACCAGCACTCAAGGTCAGCAGGCCCTTGGCAGCAAGGGGCCTAGGACTTTGCCGAGGCCCAGACCACCGACTTCAAGGCTGAAAGCTGCGAGAGGAGAAGGGGCAGTCCCCCTGACTCCAGGGAGGGGCTCCCTGGGCCCTGCCGCTACTGACCTTGGCCACCTGAATCCACAGCTCGACGACTCTGGCCCTGTCCTGGGCCGTCATGCTGAGGTCCCCAAGGCACGTCGTGATGACGCAGCCGGACACGTGAAGAAACTGGTTGATAGTGGCCCGAACCGTGGGAGCCAGGTACTCCTTGCTCCCATTGGGCCGCTGGCACCACACAAAACCCAGGCAGTGGCGGGGCTCCACCTTCTTGAACAGCTCCTGGGGAGGATGGGGACTGTCACCTGACCCTGCCACACCCGAGCTCAGAGTCTGCAGGCCCCCGCAGCCCCAGGCAGGAGGCACTGGTCAGCTGCAGCTCAGGAACCTGAGGAGGTGGCCTGAAGCTTCTGGGAGTCTCTGGGTTTTGTCTGTGTCCGCTGAGGCCGCCCAGCGCAGGATGACCGAGGACCCAATAGGGGCGGGGAAGAGAAGTCCCATTGGCTCGCAGCCCAGTCTTGCTTCCCCCAAGCACCAGAACACGGCTCACACCTGCCCATCTCAAGGGGCATCTTCCACCCGTTCTCATCACCCCCTGGTCCCACTCCCCTTTCAGCTGCACGTTCCCCCGAGGCAGCAACAACCATGGGCTTTGTTTGCCTGTCTTCCATGTCGGTAAGGACGCACTAGGTGTCTAATAAGTACGGAGGCTGTTGAGGCCTCCTGGGCCGATGGGTGAGTGACCCAGGACTTGGCAGCACTCCAGTGAGCTTCCCTCCCCCACCAGAGGGCTATTCTCTGCCCCGCTTCCTCTCTGTTCGACCTCATCCATCCGCACAGCCACTCTGCCCAGCAGGTGCCCGCCCTTGGTGTGCTCTCTACTGTCCATGTGGGGACAGCAAGGACTTGGGGGCCAGAAGGTGGCCCAGGTCACCCGGTGGGTAAGTGGGGGAGCTGTGACTTGCACCCACATCGTTGGATTGCGGCTGAGGGAACAGGAGGTCTGGGGCAGCTGATGGCCCACCAAGGCGGGCCCCACCTAGCCCAAGAGCCCCGCTGCTCACCGCATCCATCCGGGTCAGCTGCTCGGCCACCAGCTTCGGAGGGAAGTCCAGCAGCTTAGGCCTCTCCTCTCTCAGCTCGGCGCTCGCTTCTGCGGTGACTTCGGCAGCTGGAGGCAGAGATCGTCCAAAAGTCAATGGCGCATCTTGCTCCAGCTCAGAAGCTGGCACTGGGGCTGAAGCTGATGGCGCTCGCTCCGGCCCTGGAGAGGCCGATGGAGGTGAGGCTGCTGGAGGTGAGGCTGCTGGTGGTGAGGCCGCCTCCAGCTCCGGCGCGGAAGGTGGAACTACAGCTGGAGCTGCCTCTGGCCCCGGAGCTGGCCCTTGCTCTGGCTCTAGAGCCGGCAGGAGCTCTGGAACTGGCGCTGCAGCGGGAGAAAGAGAAAGTTTCACCTACGTACCCGACTTTACAAGACAGGAGAGACTCCGCTGTCTTGAAGGGAACCCCAGCCCGTGAACCCCACCGCAGACAGTCTTCCCAGACTGCTGTGCCCTCACCTTCCAGCTCTGCCCTCCTGGGCCCCAGATGTTGCAGCTGGACCTGGGGAAGGTAGGCAGGGCCTCCCAGGTGCGACCCAGGCCAGATGACACGCAGAGAGGCCAGCCGCATCCTGAAAGAGGGAAAGGGCGTGGGCTCCCAGAAATCCTGCATTGGGTCCAGCCAGGTTCCCACCATAGAAGACGCGGTACTGGGCGGAAGCAGTTGGGCCACAGAGCCAGAGGCCTGGCCGTCGCTTCCACACTGTCCTCCCAAGGCACCCTGCTTTGGGTCTGGGCCCTGTGCCTGCCCCTTTCCACCAGGGGGGAGTCCCACCCCGGCGCTGACTCCTGTGTGGCCATCCTGGCAGTGGCAGGCCTGCTCATCCAGCAGGTGGAACACGGGGTTTGTGTGAGTCTCTTCTTCCCACTGCCACTCTTCTCGCAAAGAGGCTGGACACAGTCCAGCCCAGCCCTCCACGCCCTTGTGCAAGTGGACTGAGGACTGAGGCCGATGTGTGAGCGGCTCGCTAACACCCCTTCTCTTCTGGGCCTGCTGGTGGTGGTCAGAAGGGGTGGCTATGGAGAAGGGGAAGCGGAGGGAGACGGGACTGTGGTGGGGATGGGTCGCCAGGGAACAGCTCAAGCCAGCCTCCCCTCTGGTTCCCAGGGGCTCTGGGACCCCACCCACAGCTCTCTTTCACTCCTATCCCCTTGCAGTAGAAGCCATCAGACCTCAGCCCTCCCAGAGGAATCAAAAGATGAGTGAGATCAGAGTTGTGCCGGGCCCGCCCCAGCCACAGTCCTCTGTCCTCTTGTTCTCCCCCAGCCCTGTTCTGTGGAGACAGGAGGCCCTCGTCTGGCACTCAAAGAACACTCAGGTCTTTAGTTGGCGCTGGGGTCCATCATGCATGAGAACGTGGGAAGAGGCCTCCAGTCGTAAAGGAGCATAGGAGGGCATCCCCTGGGACAGGCGGGGGACAGGATCTGTGGATGATATGGTGTGTGACTATCTGAGTCTCAGGCTGCTGCGGGGGTCCAGGGGCTGTGTCTGCTTCATTCACTGCGTTGTGCCAAGTGTCTCTAAAGCTCCCGCATGTCACAGGTGCTTAATATACAGTGTTCTCGAATGAACTCCAACCAGAAGCATCCCCGGTAGCTGAGTGGGCCTGGGGCCCCTCTGCGGCCCCGGAGACCCCTCCTTGGCTACTCCAAGGACCCGCCCCACGACCAGCTGCATGGAATCCCACACTCCCTGCCAGAGTGCTTTCCGTGTGCCTTTGCAAACTCAGAAAGGCCCCATCCCAGCGATGGGGGAGCAGACTGCTCTTCATCGGGGAGAGGGAAAGAATAACCAGGAACAACCACGGCACGTCTCTCAGCCCCTTCTGTAGAGCCAGGCCCCAGGGAAGCACCTGCCGTGGCTCATCCCATTCGTGCCCACCAGAACCCGATGAAGTTTATCCTCTCCCACTCCACTTTGCAGAGGAGCAATCGAAGCTCAGAGAGATGGAGGGCCGTTTCCAAGACACACAGCTGGCAGTGGGCAGAGTCACCACTGTGCTGAGGAGGGGCTGGGCACTCACGTAGCAAGTAGGTGGTCCAGGACCCCGTGGGAGGTGAGGACAGCCGCGCAGTCAAACACGATGGTGGTGACGTTGGCCATGTTTCGAGGCGCCAAGGCTGGTCCTATGGACGGCGGCAGCCTCTCCAGCAGGCCTGCCTGGAGGGCCCGCATCCTGCAGGCCTCATTCCGCTGCCCGAGTGACTCTCCGCGCTGGGTGAGATGAGGAAGGACACAGAGTCACCAGCACCAGCGTGAACCTCCAGGAAGTCAAGGTCTGGAGGTCCCCCAGGAACTGTGAGCCCCTCAGGGATGTGTGCAGAGGAGGGACAGGATTGCCCACAGCCAACCGGTTTCCAGGCTTGAAAAGTCCAATTTGAGTTTGGGCGGGGGGAGGATTATACGATGAGTTCCTCAGGACACTTGGCTGGCTTGGCAAGGACAGACCGCCCCGCACCAAAGCGTGCATTAAGAGCACTGACCAGCGAATCCAACACAAACATCCCCATTCTAGAGATGAGAGGACGGAAGCTTCGGGCTGCCAAGTGGCTGCTCAGGGTCCTGTGCGTCGGAACTGAGAACCGCCCTAAGCCAGGGCTGCAGGACTCCCCCGCTCCCCCACCTGAGGCTTCATGTGCTCCTGACATGAAGGGAAATGTCTGGTGGGAACCTCAGCCCTCCCCAGTCGGGAGACAGTGCACGGGCAGACAGACGCTGTGAGGATCTGGCTGACTACAAGAAAGGACGCTGGTTTTTCTTTCTTTTACACGAAAGGGAGGTTTGAGACCCTCGTTACAGAGGTTTCAGATTCAGAAAATGGCAGATTTCAAAGATGCCCCTGGCCGAGTGTGAAGCGCAAACATCAGTGTTTTGTCTACTCCGCCTAGGGTTAGGAAAGAGCGACTTCCCACCCTCCTAGGTAGCTGGTGAGGAGGCGTGGAAGTCCAGATTCCTTTGGGACTGGGCCCTTGGGACACTCCAGTGGGAAAGCCCTGGGCGGGTCCAGGGGAGGGCTCCAGATTTGACTCTGGATTGTGGACACACCCCGGTGATCTCAGGGCCCCGGGTGTCACTCACTCTCCCCTCAGTCCAGCCCCGGGCAAGGTCGGTGGTCTGCTGCACTTGCCCCCTGTCCAGGGAGATGGAGCCGTAGGACCCATGCGCCAGCTCCTGGACCATCTCCTGGGTGGAGCTCTGCAAAGACAGCGTCCGGTGGCCGCGGCGGCAGGTAGCAGGGGCCTGCCTGCACTTGCCCACAGGGGGAAAACTCTCCCACACACCGAGCACAGACAGAGGGGCATCCGCATAGACCTCCAGACAGGGAGCGAATGAGATGACACCTCACGGGCTTGGGATTCACCTACGGGTAGGGCGGCTTGGCTCCCAGCACTCACCTTCCATCCTGCCAGCCACCACCTGGGATATGAACACGACATACCGCCAGGCTTCCAAGCCCTAACCGTCTGCTCCCGTCCAGGGTAGCTCCACGCTCATCCCTGCCTTCCGTCACTCCATGCCCGCCAACACACACACACAATAAGGGTCAAGGGGTGTGGGGCTGCCCGCATGGGAGGGTGGGATCACACTTGTGGCCTGACCCGGAGTGGCCCGCCCTGGGCTGCCTTGTGTTACCTGAGGGTTCCTTCTTCCGAATGGCCTGAGGTCTTGGAGGTGCGGTCTCAGCCAGTGTCGACAGCGCTGGAGAAGACTGTCATTGTTGGCTCTCTGTGCGCCAGAGCCTCGCAAAGAGGGGATACACGAACACATCCTCCTGTGTCGAGTGTCTCTGGTCAAATGGGCTATGTGTACAAAATGGCTGCCTGGTGACCAGAGTTCTAAGCTCTGTTGGGGTCGGTCGCCAAGGAAGTGAGGTCATGTCTCCAAGGTTCCAGGATGGGGGGCCCTTCCCTCCATCAGACCCACCCAAAGCCCCCTCGGGGCTGTTGACCGCTCACCCTCCTTGCCCGTGTCATCTCCCGAGCTGTACAGAAAGTTCCATCACAGCCCTCCCCACAGCTCCTTGGGATCGGAACCAGCGCCCCAGCTTTGAAGAGAGAGCGCCCAGTTCGGATCTCCTTTTTCCTAGCAGTTCTGTGTCCTGGAAAAGCCACTGTGCCTCTCAGGGCCTCCCCAGTCTCCCAACCTGCACGATGGGATGGCGCTAGAAACACATTCCCAGGGACGTCTTCGGGTGGACATGTGATAACGCCTCCCATATCTGGGAGGTGGTGCCGCCTGGGTCTGGTCCCCGAACTTAGAGGTGGAAGAATTACAAGAAGGGGTGGATGCAGTCGGGAATACCTCTCCAAACAGGCCTGGATTCCAGCCGTGTGATTTGGGAAAAGTCCCTGCCCCTTGGGGGCTCCTTGTCAGGTCTGCACCTTCAAGGGTTGGAAGTTCGAGGAAATTCAGATATTGTCATTCACTAGCATTCAACCTTTCCCAGTCTCCTGTTGGCCGTAGAACCAGACCCAAGCGCCTCATTGTCGGCCTATGTGGTGGGCAGCCTCCACCAAGGCTCCCAGCGCTCCCTCCCTCCTGCTGTGCACATCCTTGTGGAACCACTACATCCTGAGTAACTGGTTTCTGAGCAATAGAATACAGCCCAGCTGATGGAATGTCACATCCAAGTTTTAATTACAAAAACTCTGTCACTTCCCTCTTGCTTGCTTTCCTGAGTTCCCTCCCTTTATCTCCCCCTCTGTTTCCATCTCTTGCGCTCTCTCTCTGTCACATTTCTGGAAATGAGATAGCAAGTGGCGATGATTTCAGTTGCCCTATGTAGAGGCCAAGGGAGGCGAGATCTGAGGGAGCGCCCAGCCAACAGTCACATGGAGACTCAGACTCTCAGTCCCAATGACTCCTGACACCACCCGTGTGAGTGACTTGGGAGCAAATCCTCCCCTAGTCTAGCCTCAGTTGAGACTGAAGGTCCTGCTTCACGGAGACCTGGAGGCAGAGGCTCCCAGCTAAGCCGTGCCCAATGCCTAGACCACGGAAACCGGGAGAAGTTCAATATTCGTACTTCAGAGGTGCAACTTTTGGGAGCAGTGTTGTGAGAGAGAAACCCAAATGAACGCAGACTACCGGGTTCCCCGGTCTGGCCCCATTAACCGCCGCCCCTGCCGCAGCTCCTGTTGCTTCTCAGGCTCCCTCCAGCCGCCTGGGCAGCTTTCTGACCTCCTCTGCTCACGCTCACTTCTGCCCCAGAGTCTCAGCACCAACAGCGCCTTTCCCCCGACTCCCTGTTCCCGGACCTACGCAGGCGTGGCTCAGTCTTGTCCTTCTGGTCACAGCCTAGGTCACTTCAGTGAGGCCTTTCAGAATCTCCCAGGCACAGTCTCTGCCACCACACATCTCACATCTGGAAGCGTCTTCAATTGTTTCCTCCTTCTTGCTCCCATTTGGATAAAGTGAGCCCAGGACGAGGGGCTGTCTGCTTTGGCTGAAGGAGATGTAATTCCTTCTGGTTACCCCGGGCACACGGCTGTCTCCTCCAGGCTGAGTTTTTCCCACCACCAGTCCGTCGGGAAGGCGCACTAGCCTTCCCTCTCTCCCGTGGGGCAGGTGTCCCAGGAACACGGTGAGCCGTCCTCTCTCCCTGTCATGCAGCACCAGCCCCTCACCCCACGGCCAGAGAACTAGCACCCGGTCTGAGACTCCACCACATCCTGAATTCAGTTACTGCTGAGACCCTCCCATCCATTTGGGGATTCCCTGGTACCTCCTGAGGGCGTCTTTCCCTGAGACCCCACTCCCAGCCTGCCCTTGCTTATTCCAGTAACAATGGCCTTTCCTCAGAGCCCCCCCAGTCTGGAGAAGAAAGGTGTTGAAAGGTTCTCCGTGTTAATTTTCAGGGCCGGGGGAAATTGGTAGAAGTAATTTGGGTGTTTCTGTGCAATAGTTCCCAGGAAGAAGATTCAGCCCTAAAAACAAATGAACTTCTGACACATGGTACAACGTGGATGAACCTTGCAAACCTTACGCTCAGTGAAATAAACGCAACCCAGAAAGACACCTATGATACGGTTCCCCTTACATGACGTGCCGAGCACAGGCAAATTCATCGAGATGGAAGGAAGAATAGAAGTTCACAGGGGCTGGAGCTGAGGGTCATGGGGAGGCAGTGTTTAATGGGGACAGAGTTTCTGTTTGAGATGATGAAAAGAAGTCTTGGAAATGAACACGGTGATGGTTGCGCAGTATTGTGAATGCATTTGATGCCACTGAATTGTCCACGGAAAAATGGTTCAAATGGCCAAGTCTAGGTTATGCATACTTTGCCACAATCAAAAGGCACTTAAAAATGCAGCGGGGGGTCAAGATGCAGGTTCTGGGGCCCTCAAGTCAGCATATGGGCCAGGTAGGTGTCCAGGGTCTGAGATCTTGGACCCTGGTGAGGCTCTGGAGTGGTCCTGATTGATGCTAGTTTACAAGTTCAAAGTAACAGGATTGGAGCAATTTCACCGATTGGGGGATAAGAAAGGAAACAACTGCATTCAGTCCCATCCAACGTGGAAGAGACCTTTTTCTTAATGGGAAGCAAATGTCAGTCCTTCAAGGAAGTCACTTCTCAACGTCTCTACCCCTCCCCAACCCCACCCGCTACTCCCAGAAAGACGCCGCAGTGCAGAGCTCGGGTACCGTGGTTGTGGCCTCATCCGTGAGTCATGTTTGGGGTCAGATCCCCTGTTTTCCTTCCCCAGCCGTGTGACCCTGGGCATGTCACTCAACATGACTGAACCTCCATTTCTTCAACCGTAAAATGGGGAGAATCATCCTGGTAGGGAAATTATGAAGGTCACAAGACTTTCTCAGAGGAGGTAGCACATGGCAGAGGCATTATGCTGAGAGCCGCGCCCCACAGGTCACACGTTTTCTGATTCTGTTGATACGACCTTCTCAAAACAACAGCATTATAAAGATGGAGAACAGATGAGTGAAGGCCAGGGGCTGGCCGGGCAGATGTGACTATGAAAGAGCAGCACGAGGGAGGGCTTGTGGGGATGGGACAGTTCTGTGTGTGGATTGCAGTGGTGGTGGCGCAAATCTGCATGTGTCATAAAATGGCATAGAACCGCGCGCGCGCGCATGCACGCACACGCGCGCACACACACACACACCGCCCAGTGAGCTCATGTCAAACTAGCGACATCAGAAGTCTGCGGTCTGTGGGTTTAACACTGTCAATTCATGTCCTGGTCGTGACACTGTACTAGAGTCCCGCAAGATGTTAACCCCCGGCAGAAGCTGGTGGAAGGGTCCAAGGCACTCTGTACTATTTTTGTTGCAACTTCATGTGCTTTCATATTTATTCAAAGGGAAAAGTTAACAGTGAAAGACACAACAGGACACAGCCTGGCACGTAGTAAGTGGCAAACAACACGGTTCTCGGTGACAATTCTTTGCGATTGTAATTGCACGTTCATTTCCAGTCTCTCTCCATACACAGTGACCTTGGTGAGGGACGGACACACCTCACTAACGTCGTCTGCCCTCTGCCCAGCACAGAGCACGCGCCCACTCAATATTTGTCCACTAAATCCCCCGTGGTCCCTGCGCCAGGTGTTCTTACGTCCACGTTCACGGACCCTCCACGACAACCTTAGGCAGTGTTATTCTTCGTGCTGGGCAGGTGAGGAAACTGAGGCACAGAGAGGGAAAGTAAATTGTTCCAGGTCAACACACTGGACCGACGAGGAGGTGCCATGCCCTGCTCTGGAGGAGAGCAGAGGCTGTCCATGGCAGCTCCAGGGTCCCTCACGGCGGCTCCTCTCTGCGACTGCCAGGTCCTAACTTTGAGGCCAAATAGCTTGACTTCCTAGAGGGAGCTGGAGAGAGAAGTCACCTACCTGTGGCGCTGGGGGGGGGGGGGGGTCGGTGGCACCAGTGGGTTCTGTGGGAGGAGCATGGAGGTCACAGCAGCTGAGGAGAAATGGTCTGGAGTGAGACCGGGGACTCCGAGGGGGGGCATGGAGGCCACCGCGTGCATCTTTCCTATCCAGCCTGAGCCACTGATTGCGGGTCCTCTGGCTTCTTCTCCCGTGGGTGCCCTGGGATGAGGAGATCAGTCGCTCTCCCTAAGGGGCCTGCAGCACACGGTCATCAGAGCCCTGAGGACTCACCGCGGGGAGTGAGGGCTGAGGTCCGATGTGTAACCTGCTGTGAGAAAAGGAGACAGAATTGGCATGCAAGAGGG
Source organism: Equus caballus (assembly GCF_041296265.1). Classification (NCBI taxonomy): domain Eukaryota; kingdom Metazoa; phylum Chordata; class Mammalia; order Perissodactyla; family Equidae; genus Equus; species Equus caballus. The sequence goes on from NW_027222002.1 coordinate 43,819, forward strand.
GCACGAATGTCCAAAATACAGCCCGAGGACCACCAGCCCCACCCACAACTGACACTTCCAGTCTACACGGTTCCACATTAGGATTTAGGAGCAACTATCTCTTATTCCTAAAAGGCTGACAAATCAAAGATCCAGTCCCTGTTTTCATGAGTTTGCAATTTATGTGTGAGATCAATGCGCTAACCTTGCTCGAACATGGGTTTGCAAATTGTGCTCTTCAGGTTCCAGAGGTATTTAGAGGTGCTGGCAGGGAGAGAGAGGAATAGCCAGACTCTTGAATGCCCATTGGCTTCAGAGGGATACTCTCTTTCATCTGACTGGAGAAAGGCTTCTGTGCCTCAGGCAAGGGGACGAATCACAGCCCCAGAGTGCAGAGCTGCAAAGGGAAGAGAAGGATTCACAAAGTGCAGGGCCTTGGGGTCCCTGAGCCTTGAGGGAGGTTGCTCAGCTGGAAGACTAGACACACAGGATGGCTCCTGAGGAACACTGGAGAGTGCACATCCTCCTGGGGCCCATCCTTAGCTTCAGTATGGGGTTACTAAATAGATGCTCCCCAACGACGTAGAGGCTGTCGCTGTCCAGGATGAAGGAGCCCAGCTGAGTGCCCCCACAGGTCTCATGTCTCAGCTTCCGTGACAGCCCCTCTTTTTCCAGCTTAAGGCCCACAGTGTCAGGATGGTGAGTGAGGACAGTATCATCTCCGCCGGCTGTTGCAGTTTTCTCAGGCCTGGAGCTGGAGGGACACAGGCATGGGGAGGTGGGGACTCCAGGCAGGGGCGCTGAAACGCCTCCCTGAGGGAGGGGACAGAGACAGCAGGAAGACTGACGGGCAGCTTGGAACAGCCTTGGTGCTGGGGGAGGGTTGTAAGTGAATAGGACAGCCAAGGTCCCTGAACACAGAGGACGTAGCACCTCCAAATGTTGGTGTCGGTGCTCAACTCTGAAAGGACGTTCATGATACGGCAACGCACACCCTAACAACAAAGCATGCGGCAGCGAGCGGAGGAGGACTCTGGGCACAGGACCAGGTGAAGCAAGGCAACATCAAGTTGCTTAAATTGCAGCTCTGCCACTCACTTTCTGCATGCCTCTGGGTAAGTCTCCCAACCCCTCTGGCTCCTTTTCTTCATCTGTCCAGTGAGGTGAGAGTTCAGACCTCACAGCACTTAGCACTAGTAACCGTTCGATGAAAAGCGGCCATTTTCCTTAGGTATTAATAGGGCCCGCATTCTTGGTGTCAATGGACCTGGCAGGGAGAGAGACTGAGCCTTTTGAAGGCAACACTTAGGGCAAGCAGCCGTCCTGGGATGGAGGCGGCGATTGGGCTGTGTGGGATCTCAGAGCCAGAAACATCTCAGGGCCAGTGGAAAGGGAAGACACGCTGCATCACGGCTGCAGGACAATGGCGAGGACCTTTGGAGCTGGGTCGTTTCATCCTCAGACAAACGGGTTCACGACTGGGAGGTTCACACGAGGGCTGAGGCCACCCAAGTGCTCCTGCGGGGGTTCCCACGTGCTGGGGTCCTTCTCACAGTTGGGTGTAAGAAAGGGTGCGAGTCCTTTACCGCTTGTTGTCTACATGTCGGGACCTTTGCTAAGCACTTTTCATTTTCATCCTCACACAAATTCCTCTCCCCAGTGAGAAGCAGAGTCTACTTCCCCATCTCTTGAATCTGGGCTCGGCCACATGACAGGCCTTGGCTAATGGATGTTAGTGAATGTGACGGAAGCAGAGGCTTGGGAAGCACGTGTACACTAGGGCTTGCCATTTCTTGCTGCTCCTGGAACTCGGAGCAGCTCAATGAGCCCAAGGTGCCCACTGGGGGATGAGAGAATGTGCGGGAGACCCGAGGTCCGCCAGCCAGCGGCCGACCGCAGGCACATCAGTGAGCCTCAGCTGAGATCAGCTGAGCCAGCCCCGGCAGGAGAACTTCCCAGCAGCATTCAGAACAAATCACTATCCAGCAGAATGTGGGCTAAATTGGTTCTGCAGAAAAGCAAACTGAGCCCTTCCGATTGACCGATGAGGTGGCCGAGGCACAGAGATGTTTAGCAACTGGTCAGGGACACACAGTCTTGAAGCAGGGAACTAGGATCGGAACACAGGCCTGTCAGACCCCCCAAAAACCATGTGACCACTGTGCTCTACTGCTCAGGAATCCTTCTGGGGGCGCGCAGACATAACTTGGTCTGTAGCACATGTCACATATTTAACATTCTGCTGGAACTAGGCATGTTACACAAATGGTTGAGCTGGTCAGGACGGAGCGGTGAGGAAGTGGAGAGTGTGCATCATGTCTACAGCATGTAGAAAATGTGCAGGGTCTTGACTCACGAAACAAAGAATTCCTGAAGGCGGAATTCAAATTTCAGGACTCCAGTTTATATCCCATGACTCCAGACTCACATGGCAGGATTAAGGGATGGGGAGGCCCAGCCTGGGTCAGGACACAAGCATGAAAAAGACTCATAGACTTGACTTTTTTCTTCTTTTTTTTGAGGAAGATTAACCCTGAGCTAACACGCACTGCCAATCCTCCTTGTGTGCTGAGGAAGATTTGCCCTGAGCTAACATCTGTGCTGATCTTCCTCTATTTTATACGTGGGATGCCTGCCAAAGCGTGGCTTGAGAAGTGGTACATAGGTCCACGCCTGGGAGCTGAGTGGGCCAGTTCACCGGAACCACAGACCGCTGAAGCAGAGTGTGCACACTTAACTGCTACGCCACCGGGCCAGCCCCCATGGACTCAGTTTTAAAAATGAATCTTCAGAGCTGGGGTACGACAGGTTCCACGGCATCAATCAAGCCTCTATATCAGGTTCCTGGAAACTCAGGGGCTCTCAGATCCACACTGGGGCCAGATGAGGAGACAGGGCTAGAGTCAAAGTCATGACTAAGATCCAGAAAGATTTTCTGTCTGTTCAAATAGAACCCACAAATGTGGACACGTACAGACATTGCTACATTCATGCATTCATTCCAGCAAGCAGCATAAAGCGAGTGTCAACTAGGTACTTGGCGCCAAGGTGACAAATGCATAAAGACTGAATACAGCAAATGATAGTAAATTCCATGAAAGAAATACTCAGGGTGATATGGGAAGAGAAAACCTGAGGGCCAGGTGTGTATTCAGAAGTGCTACTTCATAGAAGGTGGTCTGGCAAGGTCTTTCAGAGCAGCTGATGGTTGAGCTGAGATTTGAACGGCAGTGAGGTGCCAGGCATAGCTGCTCTGCAGGAAGAGGCAGGATAAAGGCCTGATAGAGGTTAGGACATTAGTAGAACAGACAAGTGTCTGAAGTGGTTAACGACAGAAAGAAACCGAGAGAAAAGATGAAATGAGACAGCTATGAGGAACAAAGATTGGGAATGTGGAGGTCCTCACACACAGGAGAGACAAGACTGAAATTCTTTTGCTAAACGTTGTTTTCTTTCCTCCTCTTCTTCTTCTCCCCAGTGCCTCCCAGTACATAGCTGTCTATTCTAGTTGCAGATCCTTCTAGTTGCACTATGTGAGACACGGCCTCAGCGTGGCCTGATGAGTGGTGCCAGGTCCGCACCCAGGATCCAAACGGGTGAAACCCTGGGCCACTAAAGCAAACCACATAAACTCAGCCACTTGGCCACGGGGCCGGCCCCCTAGACTGAAACTCTAGCCCAACGCTCAGCAGCCCTGCTATCTCTTCCCTCCAGGGCAAGGGCACCTGCTGAAACGACAAGTGTTAAGCAACCCCAAAAGGACTACGAAGGACAGAGGCATCTCATGAGGAAACAGTGCACAGCTACTGAGCCTCTCCCCACTCTTCTCAGGACAAGAGCATGTTGATCAATCTTTTAGAAGCATTATCTATTGTTTCAACGTGGGAACCCCCGCAGGAGCACTTGGGTGGCCTCAGCCCTCGTGTGAACCTCCCAGTCGTGAACCCGTTTGTCTGAGGATGAAACGACCCAGCTCCAAAGGTCCTCGCCATTGTCCTGCAGCCGTGATGCAGCGTGTCTTCCCTTTCCACTGGCCCTGAGATGTTTCTGGCTCTGAGATCCCACACAGCCCAATCGCCGCCTCCATCCCAGGACGGCTGCTTGCCCTAAGTGTTGCCTTCAAAAGGCTCAGTCTCTCTCCCTGCCAGGTCCATTGACACCAAGAATGCGGGCCCTATTAATACCTAAGGAAAATGGCCGCTTTTCATCGAACGGTTACTAGTGCTAAGTGCTGTGAGGTCTGAACTCTCACCTCACTGGACAGATGAAGAAAAGGAGCCAGAGGGGTTGGGAGACTTACCCAGAGGCATGCAGAAAGTGAGTGGCAGAGCTGCAATTTAAGCAACTTGATGTTGCCTTGCTTCACCTGGTCCTGTGCCCAGAGTCCTCCTCCGCTCGCTGCCGCATGCTTTGTTGTTAGGGTGTGCGTTGCCGTATCATGAACGTCCTTTCAGAGTTGAGCACCGACACCAACATTTGGAGGTGCTACGTCCTCTGTGTTCAGGGACCTTGGCTGTCCTATTCACTTACAACCCTCCCCCAGCACCAAGGCTGTTCCAAGCTGCCCGTCAGTCTTCCTGCTGTCTCTGTCCCCTCCCTCAGGGAGGCGTTTCAGCGCCCCTGCCTGGAGTCCCCACCTCCCCATGCCTGTGTCCCTCCAGCTCCAGGCCTGAGAAAACTGCAACAGCCGGCGGAGATGATACTGTCCTCACTCACCATCCTGACACTGTGGGCCTTAAGCTGGAAAAAGAGGGGCTGTCACGGAAGCTGAGACATGAGACCTGTGGGGGCACTCAGCTGGGCTCCTTCATCCTGGACAGCGACAGCCTCTACGTCGTTGGGGAGCATCTATTTAGTAACCCCATACTGAAGCTAAGGATGGGCCCCAGGAGGATGTGCACTCTCCAGTGTTCCTCAGGAGCCATCCTGTGTGTCTAGTCTTCCAGCTGAGCAACCTCCCTCAAGGCTCAGGGACCCCAAGGCCCTGCACTTTGTGAATCCTTCTCTTCCCTTTGCAGCTCTGCACTCTGGGGCTGTGATTCGTCCCCTTGCCTGAGGCACAGAAGCCTTTCTCCAGTCAGATGAAAGAGAGTATCCCTCTGAAGCCAATGGGCATTCAAGAGTCTGGCTATTCCTCTCTCTCCCTGCCAGCACCTCTAAATACCTCTGGAACCTGAAGAGCACAATTTGCAAACCCATGTTCGAGCAAGGTTAGCGCATTGATCTCACACATAAATTGCAAACTCATGAAAACAGGGACTGGATCTTTGATTTGTCAGCCTTTTAGGAATAAGAGATAGTTGCTCCTAAATCCTAATGTGGAACCGTGTAGACTGGAAGTGTCAGTTGTGGGTGGGGCTGCTGGTCCTCGGGCTGTATTTTGGACATTCGTGCCCCTCTTGCATGCCAATTCTGTCTCCTTTTCTCACAGCAGGTTACACAGCGGACCTCAGCCCTCACTCCCCGCGGTGAGTCCTCAGGGCTCTGATGACCGTGTGCTGCAGGCCCCTTAGGGAGAGCGACTGATCTCCTCATCCCAGGGCACCCACGGGAGAAGAAGCCAGAGGACCCGCAATCAGTGGCTCAGGCTGGATAGGAAAGATGCACGCGGTGGCCTCCATGCCCCCCCTCGGAGTCCCCGGTCTCACTCCAGACCATTTCTCCTCAGCTGCTGTGACCTCCATGCTCCTCCCACAGAACCCACTGGTGCCACCGACCCCCCCCCCCCCAGCGCCACAGGTAGGTGACTTCTCTCTCCAGCTCCCTCTAGGAAGTCAAGCTATTTGGCCTCAAAGTTAGGACCTGGCAGTCGCAGAGAGGAGCCGCCGTGAGGGACCCTGGAGCTGCCATGGACAGCCTCTGCTCTCCTCCAGAGCAGGGCATGGCACCTCCTCGTCGGTCCAGTGTGTTGACCTGGAACAATTTACTTTCCCTCTCTGTGCCTCAGTTTCCTCACCTGCCCAGCACGAAGAATAACACTGCCTAAGGTTGTCGTGGAGGGTCCGTGAACGTGGACGTAAGAACACCTGGCGCAGGGACCACGGGGGATTTAGTGGACAAATATTGAGTGGGCGCGTGCTCTGTGCTGGGCAGAGGGCAGACGACGTTAGTGAGGTGTGTCCGTCCCTCACCAAGGTCACTGTGTATGGAGAGAGACTGGAAATGAACGTGCAATTACAATCGCAAAGAATTGTCACCGAGAACCGTGTTGTTTGCCACTTACTACGTGCCAGGCTGTGTCCTGTTGTGTCTTTCACTGTTAACTTTTCCCTTTGAATAAATATGAAAGCACATGAAGTTGCAACAAAAATAGTACAGAGTGCCTTGGACCCTTCCACCAGCTTCTGCCGGGGGTTAACATCTTGCGGGACTCTAGTACAGTGTCACGACCAGGACATGAATTGACAGTGTTAAACCCACAGACCGCAGACTTCTGATGTCGCTAGTTTGACATGAGCTCACTGGGCGGTGTGTGTGTGTGTGCGCGCGTGTGCGTGCATGCGCGCGCGCGCGGTTCTATGCCATTTTATGACACATGCAGATTTGCGCCACCACCACTGCAATCCACACACAGAACTGTCCCATCCCCACAAGCCCTCCCTCGTGCTGCTCTTTCATAGTCACATCTGCCCGGCCAGCCCCTGGCCTTCACTCATCTGTTCTCCATCTTTATAATGCTGTTGTTTTGAGAAGGTCGTATCAACAGAATCAGAAAACGTGTGACCTGTGGGGCGCGGCTCTCAGCATAATGCCTCTGCCATGTGCTACCTCCTCTGAGAAAGTCTTGTGACCTTCATAATTTCCCTACCAGGATGATTCTCCCCATTTTACGGTTGAAGAAATGGAGGTTCAGTCATGTTGAGTGACATGCCCAGGGTCACACGGCTGGGGAAGGAAAACAGGGGATCTGACCCCAAACATGACTCACGGATGAGGCCACAACCACGGTACCCGAGCTCTGCACTGCGGCGTCTTTCTGGGAGTAGCGGGTGGGGTTGGGGAGGGGTAGAGACGTTGAGAAGTGACTTCCTTGAAGGACTGACATTTGCTTCCCATTAAGAAAAAGGTCTCTTCCACGTTGGATGGGACTGAATGCAGTTGTTTCCTTTCTTATCCCCCAATCGGTGAAATTGCTCCAATCCTGTTACTTTGAACTTGTAAACTAGCATCAATCAGGACCACTCCAGAGCCTCACCAGGGTCCAAGATCTCAGACCCTGGACACCTACCTGGCCCATATGCTGACTTGAGGGCCCCAGAACCTGCATCTTGACCCCCCGCTGCATTTTTAAGTGCCTTTTGATTGTGGCAAAGTATGCATAACCTAGACTTGGCCATTTGAACCATTTTTCCGTGGACAATTCAGTGGCATCAAATGCATTCACAATACTGCGCAACCATCACCGTGTTCATTTCCAAGACTTCTTTTCATCATCTCAAACAGAAACTCTGTCCCCATTAAACACTGCCTCCCCATGACCCTCAGCTCCAGCCCCTGTGAACTTCTATTCTTCCTTCCATCTCGATGAATTTGCCTGTGCTCGGCACGTCATGTAAGGGGAACCGTATCATAGGTGTCTTTCTGGGTTGCGTTTATTTCACTGAGCGTAAGGTTTGCAAGGTTCATCCACGTTGTACCATGTGTCAGAAGTTCATTTCTTTTTAGGGCTGAATCTTCTTCCTGGGAACTATTGCACAGAAACACCCAAATTACTTCTACCAATTTCCCCCGGCCCTGAAAATTAACACGGAGAACCTTTCAACACCTTTCTTCTCCAGACTGGGGGGGCTCTGAGGAAAGGCCATTGTTACTGGAATAAGCAAGGGCAGGCTGGGAGTGGGGTCTCAGGGAAAGACGCCCTCAGGAGGTACCAGGGAATCCCCAAATGGATGGGAGGGTCTCAGCAGTAACTGAATTCAGGATGTGGTGGAGTCTCAGACCGGGTGCTAGTTCTCTGGCCGTGGGGTGAGGGGCTGGTGCTGCATGACAGGGAGAGAGGACGGCTCACCATGTTCCTGGGACACCTGCCCCACGGGAGAGAGGGAAGGCTAGTGCGCCTTCCCGACGGACTGGTGGTGGGAAAAACTCAGCCTGGAGGAGACAGCCGTGTGCCCGGGGTAACCAGAAGGAATTACATCTCCTTCAGCCAAAGCAGACAGCCCCTCGTCCTGGGCTCACTTTATCCAAATGGGAGCAAGAAGGAGGAAACAATTGAAGACGCTTCCAGATGTGAGATGTGTGGTGGCAGAGACTGTGCCTGGGAGATTCTGAAAGGCCTCACTGAAGTGACCTAGGCTGTGACCAGAAGGACAAGACTGAGCCACGCCTGCGTAGGTCCGGGAACAGGGAGTCGGGGGAAAGGCGCTGTTGGTGCTGAGACTCTGGGGCAGAAGTGAGCGTGAGCAGAGGAGGTCAGAAAGCTGCCCAGGCGGCTGGAGGGAGCCTGAGAAGCAACAGGAGCTGCGGCAGGGGCGGCGGTTAATGGGGCCAGACCGGGGAACCCGGTAGTCTGCGTTCATTTGGGTTTCTCTCTCACAACACTGCTCCCAAAAGTTGCACCTCTGAAGTACGAATATTGAACTTCTCCCGGTTTCCGTGGTCTAGGCATTGGGCACGGCTTAGCTGGGAGCCTCTGCCTCCAGGTCTCCGTGAAGCAGGACCTTCAGTCTCAACTGAGGCTAGACTAGGGGAGGATTTGCTCCCAAGTCACTCACACGGGTGGTGTCAGGAGTCATTGGGACTGAGAGTCTGAGTCTCCATGTGACTGTTGGCTGGGCGCTCCCTCAGATCTCGCCTCCCTTGGCCTCTACATAGGGCAACTGAAATCATCGCCACTTGCTATCTCATTTCCAGAAATGTGACAGAGAGAGAGCGCAAGAGATGGAAACAGAGGGGGAGATAAAGGGAGGGAACTCAGGAAAGCAAGCAAGAGGGAAGTGACAGAGTTTTTGTAATTAAAACTTGGATGTGACATTCCATCAGCTGGGCTGTATTCTATTGCTCAGAAACCAGTTACTCAGGATGTAGTGGTTCCACAAGGATGTGCACAGCAGGAGGGAGGGAGCGCTGGGAGCCTTGGTGGAGGCTGCCCACCACATAGGCCGACAATGAGGCGCTTGGGTCTGGTTCTACGGCCAACAGGAGACTGGGAAAGGTTGAATGCTAGTGAATGACAATATCTGAATTTCCTCGAACTTCCAACCCTTGAAGGTGCAGAGACCTGACAAGGAGCCCCCAAGGGGCAGGGACTTTTCCCAAATCACACGGCTGGAATCCAGGCCTGTTTGGAGAGGTATTCCCGACTGCATCCACCCCTTCTTGTAATTCTTCCACCTCTAAGTTCGGGGACCAGACCCAGGCGGCACCACCTCCCAGATATGGGAGGCGTTATCACATGTCCACCCGAAGACGTCCCTGGGAATGTGTTTCTAGCGCCATCCCATCGTGCAGGTTGGGAGACTGGGGAGGCCCTGAGAGGCACAGTGGCTTTTCCAGGACACAGAACTGCTAGGAAAAAGGAGATCCGAACTGGGCGCTCTCTCTTCAAAGCTGGGGCGCTGGTTCCGATCCCAAGGAGCTGTGGGGAGGGCTGTGATGGAACTTTCTGTACAGCTCGGGAGATGACACGGGCAAGGAGGGTGAGCGGTCAACAGCCCCGAGGGGGCTTTGGGTGGGTCTGATGGAGGGAAGGGCCCCCCATCCTGGAACCTTGGAGACATGACCTCACTTCCTTGGCGACCGACCCCAACAGAGCTTAGAACTCTGGTCACCAGGCAGCCATTTTGTACACATAGCCCATTTGACCAGAGACACTCGACACAGGAGGATGTGTTCGTGTATCCCCTCTTTGCGAGGCTCTGGCGCACAGAGAGCCAACAATGACAGTCTTCTCCAGCGCTGTCGACACTGGCTGAGACCGCACCTCCAAGACCTCAGGCCATTCGGAAGAAGGAACCCTCAGGTAACACAAGGCAGCCCAGGGCGGGCCACTCCGGGTCAGGCCACAAGTGTGATCCCACCCTCCCATGCGGGCAGCCCCACACCCCTTGACCCTTATTGTGTGTGTGTGTTGGCGGGCATGGAGTGACGGAAGGCAGGGATGAGCGTGGAGCTACCCTGGACGGGAGCAGACGGTTAGGGCTTGGAAGCCTGGCGGTATGTCGTGTTCATATCCCAGGTGGTGGCTGGCAGGATGGAAGGTGAGTGCTGGGAGCCAAGCCGCCCTACCCGTAGGTGAATCCCAAGCCCGTGAGGTGTCATCTCATTCGCTCCCTGTCTGGAGGTCTATGCGGATGCCCCTCTGTCTGTGCTCGGTGTGCGGGAGAGTTTTCCCCCTGTGGGCAAGTGCAGGCAGGCCCCTGCTACCTGCCGCCGCGGCCACCGGACGCTGTCTTTGCAGAGCTCCACCCAGGAGATGGTCCAGGAGCTGGCGCATGGGTCCTACGGCTCCATCTCCCTGGACAGGGGGCAAGTGCAGCAGACCACCGACCTTGCCCGGGGCTGGACTGAGGGGAGAGTGAGTGACACCCGGGGCCCTGAGATCACTGGGGTGTGTCCACAATCCAGAGTCAAATCTGGAGCCCTCCCCTGGACCCGCCCAGGGCTTTCCCACTGGAGTGTCCCAAGGGCCCAGTCCCAAAGGAATCTGGACTTCCACGCCTCCTCACCAGCTACCTAGGAGGGTGGGAAGTCGCTCTTTCCTAACCCTAGGCGGAGTAGACAAAACACTGATGTTTGCGCTTCACACTCGGCCAGGGGCATCTTTGAAATCTGCCATTTTCTGAATCTGAAACCTCTGTAACGAGGGTCTCAAACCTCCCTTTCGTGTAAAAGAAAGAAAAACCAGCGTCCTTTCTTGTAGTCAGCCAGATCCTCACAGCGTCTGTCTGCCCGTGCACTGTCTCCCGACTGGGGAGGGCTGAGGTTCCCACCAGACATTTCCCTTCATGTCAGGAGCACATGAAGCCTCAGGTGGGGGAGCGGGGGAGTCCTGCAGCCCTGGCTTAGGGCGGTTCTCAGTTCCGACGCACAGGACCCTGAGCAGCCACTTGGCAGCCCGAAGCTTCCGTCCTCTCATCTCTAGAATGGGGATGTTTGTGTTGGATTCGCTGGTCAGTGCTCTTAATGCACGCTTTGGTGCGGGGCGGTCTGTCCTTGCCAAGCCAGCCAAGTGTCCTGAGGAACTCATCGTATAATCCTCCCCCCGCCCAAACTCAAATTGGACTTTTCAAGCCTGGAAACCGGTTGGCTGTGGGCAATCCTGTCCCTCCTCTGCACACATCCCTGAGGGGCTCACAGTTCCTGGGGGACCTCCAGACCTTGACTTCCTGGAGGTTCACGCTGGTGCTGGTGACTCTGTGTCCTTCCTCATCTCACCCAGCGCGGAGAGTCACTCGGGCAGCGGAATGAGGCCTGCAGGATGCGGGCCCTCCAGGCAGGCCTGCTGGAGAGGCTGCCGCCGTCCATAGGACCAGCCTTGGCGCCTCGAAACATGGCCAACGTCACCACCATCGTGTTTGACTGCGCGGCTGTCCTCACCTCCCACGGGGTCCTGGACCACCTACTTGCTACGTGAGTGCCCAGCCCCTCCTCAGCACAGTGGTGACTCTGCCCACTGCCAGCTGTGTGTCTTGGAAACGGCCCTCCATCTCTCTGAGCTTCGATTGCTCCTCTGCAAAGTGGAGTGGGAGAGGATAAACTTCATCGGGTTCTGGTGGGCACGAATGGGATGAGCCACGGCAGGTGCTTCCCTGGGGCCTGGCTCTACAGAAGGGGCTGAGAGACGTGCCGTGGTTGTTCCTGGTTATTCTTTCCCTCTCCCCGATGAAGAGCAGTCTGCTCCCCCATCGCTGGGATGGGGCCTTTCTGAGTTTGCAAAGGCACACGGAAAGCACTCTGGCAGGGAGTGTGGGATTCCATGCAGCTGGTCGTGGGGCGGGTCCTTGGAGTAGCCAAGGAGGGGTCTCCGGGGCCGCAGAGGGGCCCCAGGCCCACTCAGCTACCGGGGATGCTTCTGGTTGGAGTTCATTCGAGAACACTGTATATTAAGCACCTGTGACATGCGGGAGCTTTAGAGACACTTGGCACAACGCAGTGAATGAAGCAGACACAGCCCCTGGACCCCCGCAGCAGCCTGAGACTCAGATAGTCACACACCATATCATCCACAGATCCTGTCCCCCGCCTGTCCCAGGGGATGCCCTCCTATGCTCCTTTACGACTGGAGGCCTCTTCCCACGTTCTCATGCATGATGGACCCCAGCGCCAACTAAAGACCTGAGTGTTCTTTGAGTGCCAGACGAGGGCCTCCTGTCTCCACAGAACAGGGCTGGGGGAGAACAAGAGGACAGAGGACTGTGGCTGGGGCGGGCCCGGCACAACTCTGATCTCACTCATCTTTTGATTCCTCTGGGAGGGCTGAGGTCTGATGGCTTCTACTGCAAGGGGATAGGAGTGAAAGAGAGCTGTGGGTGGGGTCCCAGAGCCCCTGGGAACCAGAGGGGAGGCTGGCTTGAGCTGTTCCCTGGCGACCCATCCCCACCACAGTCCCGTCTCCCTCCGCTTCCCCTTCTCCATAGCCACCCCTTCTGACCACCACCAGCAGGCCCAGAAGAGAAGGGGTGTTAGCGAGCCGCTCACACATCGGCCTCAGTCCTCAGTCCACTTGCACAAGGGCGTGGAGGGCTGGGCTGGACTGTGTCCAGCCTCTTTGCGAGAAGAGTGGCAGTGGGAAGAAGAGACTCACACAAACCCCGTGTTCCACCTGCTGGATGAGCAGGCCTGCCACTGCCAGGATGGCCACACAGGAGTCAGCGCCGGGGTGGGACTCCCCCCTGGTGGAAAGGGGCAGGCACAGGGCCCAGACCCAAAGCAGGGTGCCTTGGGAGGACAGTGTGGAAGCGACGGCCAGGCCTCTGGCTCTGTGGCCCAACTGCTTCCGCCCAGTACCGCGTCTTCTATGGTGGGAACCTGGCTGGACCCAATGCAGGATTTCTGGGAGCCCACGCCCTTTCCCTCTTTCAGGATGCGGCTGGCCTCTCTGCGTGTCATCTGGCCTGGGTCGCACCTGGGAGGCCCTGCCTACCTTCCCCAGGTCCAGCTGCAACATCTGGGGCCCAGGAGGGCAGAGCTGGAAGGTGAGGGCACAGCAGTCTGGGAAGACTGTCTGCGGTGGGGTTCACGGGCTGGGGTTCCCTTCAAGACAGCGGAGTCTCTCCTGTCTTGTAAAGTCGGGTACGTAGGTGAAACTTTCTCTTTCTCCCGCTGCAGCGCCAGTTCCAGAGCTCCTGCCGGCTCTAGAGCCAGAGCAAGGGCCAGCTCCGGGGCCAGAGGCAGCTCCAGCTGTAGTTCCACCTTCCGCGCCGGAGCTGGAGGCGGCCTCACCACCAGCAGCCTCACCTCCAGCAGCCTCACCTCCATCGGCCTCTCCAGGGCCGGAGCGAGCGCCATCAGCTTCAGCCCCAGTGCCAGCTTCTGAGCTGGAGCAAGATGCGCCATTGACTTTTGGACGATCTCTGCCTCCAGCTGCCGAAGTCACCGCAGAAGCGAGCGCCGAGCTGAGAGAGGAGAGGCCTAAGCTGCTGGACTTCCCTCCGAAGCTGGTGGCCGAGCAGCTGACCCGGATGGATGCGGTGAGCAGCGGGGCTCTTGGGCTAGGTGGGGCCCGCCTTGGTGGGCCATCAGCTGCCCCAGACCTCCTGTTCCCTCAGCCGCAATCCAACGATGTGGGTGCAAGTCACAGCTCCCCCACTTACCCACCGGGTGACCTGGGCCACCTTCTGGCCCCCAAGTCCTTGCTGTCCCCACATGGACAGTAGAGAGCACACCAAGGGCGGGCACCTGCTGGGCAGAGTGGCTGTGCGGATGGATGAGGTCGAACAGAGAGGAAGCGGGGCAGAGAATAGCCCTCTGGTGGGGGAGGGAAGCTCACTGGAGTGCTGCCAAGTCCTGGGTCACTCACCCATCGGCCCAGGAGGCCTCAACAGCCTCCGTACTTATTAGACACCTAGTGCGTCCTTACCGACATGGAAGACAGGCAAACAAAGCCCATGGTTGTTGCTGCCTCGGGGGAACGTGCAGCTGAAAGGGGAGTGGGACCAGGGGGTGATGAGAACGGGTGGAAGATGCCCCTTGAGATGGGCAGGTGTGAGCCGTGTTCTGGTGCTTGGGGGAAGCAAGACTGGGCTGCGAGCCAATGGGACTTCTCTTCCCCGCCCCTATTGGGTCCTCGGTCATCCTGCGCTGGGCGGCCTCAGCGGACACAGACAAAACCCAGAGACTCCCAGAAGCTTCAGGCCACCTCCTCAGGTTCCTGAGCTGCAGCTGACCAGTGCCTCCTGCCTGGGGCTGCGGGGGCCTGCAGACTCTGAGCTCGGGTGTGGCAGGGTCAGGTGACAGTCCCCATCCTCCCCAGGAGCTGTTCAAGAAGGTGGAGCCCCGCCACTGCCTGGGTTTTGTGTGGTGCCAGCGGCCCAATGGGAGCAAGGAGTACCTGGCTCCCACGGTTCGGGCCACTATCAACCAGTTTCTTCACGTGTCCGGCTGCGTCATCACGACGTGCCTTGGGGACCTCAGCATGACGGCCCAGGACAGGGCCAGAGTCGTCGAGCTGTGGATTCAGGTGGCCAAGGTCAGTAGCGGCAGGGCCCAGGGAGCCCCTCCCTGGAGTCAGGGGGACTGCCCCTTCTCCTCTCGCAGCTTTCAGCCTTGAAGTCGGTGGTCTGGGCCTCGGCAAAGTCCTAGGCCCCTTGCTGCCAAGGGCCTGCTGACCTTGAGTGCTGGTCCCAGTGGTGGGAAGCTCCCTTCCCGCCCTGGGTTGAGCTAAAATCTTCCTGCCCGCGAGCGTTACTCATCAGCTCCCAGGTGTGCCCTCCCTCGCTTCCCTGGGCATCTGCCTCATCCAGGACAGCAGAAGCCCACGAGGGGACACAAGCCAGAGGAAGCAGGGCTCCAGCCCGCCGTCGCAGCTCATTCCCTTCCCTTCCTCAGGAGTGCCGAGTCCTTGGAAATTATGCGTCCCTGCGTGCCATCGTGTCTGCTCTGCAGAGCCCCTCCATCAGCCGTCTGCAAAAGACATGGGGACGAGTTGCCAGGTGGGTAGGCCGTGCTCCATCCAAGCACCACCAGGGCGGACCAGACATCCCCCGTGCGACTGCCATGGACCCCTCATTCAGCTAGGACCATCTGGGAGGCAGCGGACCCTAGGGATGGGGACTGGCCTCCTTGCTCGGGTCTCTGAGACTCTCTGAGACCCTAGGCAGTGGCTCCCCCCTTGTCACATCCTGGATTGAGCCACACTGGAGATTTCCAAGGGTGTACTTCGCAGCAACGGAGCCCTCATCGGCAACCAACGCTGTTAGAAACAATGTGCTCAGTCGGAGTGGGAATGGAGGCCCCAGGTGACCGCAGGAGAGCCTCCACCCGAGTCCCACGGTGACCTCAGAGCTCCGAAGAACCCGGGGAAAACCCTCGTCCAGGCCCCAGGCCCTTTGAACCTTCCGGGTTCTCAGCCAAAGGCATTTCGCCTTCAACCGCCCCGGGTTTTCTTTCCTCCTTTCCTCTCCCCTCAGGAAGAGCTCTCGAAAGTTGAAGAGGTTCATCAAAGACCAGTGGGTGAGCAGGAGGCAGCTGGTGAAGGTAAGACGGAGGCTGCACATCTGGAAGGAGGGGGAGCGAGAGGGGAGGGGACCCGGCAGGATGAGCTTTGGTTCTCCTGTCACGTGAAGTTGGTCAGGAAAAGATGGACAGGAAGAGGGATGTGCTAGCTCCATGGGCAGGTGGGGGCAGTTTGGGACAGGAGGCCAGGGGCATGGGATAGAATGGTGCGGGCTGGACTGTTCCAGGAGGCTGAGGACCTGGCAGAAGGTGCCGGTGTCTGGCTTCCATGCTGCTCCATCAGCTGCCCTGCATCTTCCTCCTGGCCACTGGCTGGAGCGAGTGGGCGGGCTTCCTTTCTTCCGAAGTCAGCCCAGTCTGTGCTCAGGAAGCCAGGGCCCCACTGCTCCTTCTGTCTTCACTGTGCCTCGCAAGAAGGGCACCCTGCCTGCCTGAGGGATGGGCACTGCCGGATCCCACGGGCCGGGGGCACTCAGGGGCTTCCCAGCCTTGGGACGGACACTGGACCTGGGACAGATCTGTGTCCCCTCGGTGACTCCCCACTCTGGCCCCTAAAGTGGGCGCTGCAGACAGTCCCAGTGGGATGCTCACCCAGGTCCTTGTTGGCGATGACATGTGCCCCGGAGGGCAAGGGCAAGTGCCCAGGGAACTGATGGCTTCTTCAGGGATCCTTCCCGCCCAGACGTCAGAAGTTTCCTCGTAAAACAGAAAGGAAATGCCACCCCGCAGTGCCCTGGTCGCCCCCTCCCCTGCTAGTCAGACGTGGCATTCGGGGTCCCCATCCTGAGCGGATGAAGAAAGAATTCTGTGCAGGGGAACTCCCTGAGGGGATCCTAGGGAGCTGAGGGCTTTAGCAAGGCCTTGGCCTCGGCCTGGGATCAGAGACTCCTGGGCGTTGGGGCTGGCAGAAGCCACTTGACCAGGCCTCCTGAGACACCTCATCTCCCTCCATCCGTGGCTCGGCCCAGCTGGGGGCCCGAACACAGCCTGAGAGTCCCGAGGACAGCACTGTGGTCAGCGGCTGGGCAGAGGGTGGTGTGAAGGCAGAGGAGACAGGGGCCTGTGGCTGGGAGGGGGAGCAGCCTCTCCTCTGGGGCCCCCTGAGCAAGTCCCTGCCCCTGTGTGGGCCTTGGTCTCCTCATCTGGGAGCCAGAGGGAGATGAGCCGTGGTGCAGGCCTCACAGTGGGTGCCGAGGCTCAAGGGTGGGGAGGAATGTGGGGAGCTTGGACCTGGCTCCAGAGGCAGGCTTGAGCGGAGAGCAGTGATGACGGTCAGATGACGCTTGGGCCTCAGGAGACTGTGGGAGGCAGACAGAGTTCGTCAAACCTTCCAGACGAGGTAACAGGTTCAGGGAGGCCTGGGCGGGCCCAAGGTCACACAGGAGTGAGTGTTGGAGCTGGGATGGCTCTGGAATCAGAGCACCCTGGAGGCGGGAGCCGCAGGGGCACCAGGTGACTGGGGCCACATGTCCAGGGTCCCCGATCTGGGAGGGGTCTGGGAGGACACTTGGAGGGGAGCGTCGGCTCACTGGCCCTGTCAACACCCTGGCAGGAGGCGACCTCTATGTTGACCAGCCTGGAGACGGGCCCCACAGGTGCCCAGAAGGTAAGGGTGCCTGTGGAGGAGGGGCCCAGGAGTCGCAGGAGAGGGGACTCCCCTTCCTAGCCGGAGGTCTCTACCAGCAGAGAGGGAGCCTTTCTCCTCCAGCCCTGCTCCTGGTGCCACAGACCTGAAATGCCTGCATTGGAAGTGACCAGGAGGAGGCCTGGAACGGATGGGCGCACAACGGATTTGGGACAGGGAGGGGCGGGGACCACGTACCCTGGGTTTTGCCAGAGCCGGCTGCTGGGAGGTGCCTGGAGGAGTTTGGGGTTCCTGGAGGAGAGAAGAGGAGGAAATTGGGGGGAGGCCGCCTAGGTGGGTAGCTTGGGCTGGGCAGGAGGCTGGGGTGAGGAGTGGAGGAGAGGTCTTTGACGGCTCCTGAGAGCGGGATCTCATCACCGTCTCCACCCCGCTGGCACAGGGGCTCATCCCCTTCCTTGGCACATTCCTCAATTACCTACTGCTGCTGGACACCAACATGGAGGATTACCTGGAGGTGAGTGAGCCTGGAGGTGGAGCTGGGGATCAGGATTCGGAGATTTGGGAGGAGAGACTTGCACTGAGGCTTGAGCTCACAACCCTTGGCAGAGTCCTCTCGTGAGGGCCTCACAGCCACCCCGGGAGCTGGGTGTCATGGCCATCTTAGTGATGAGTGAATATAGGATCCAGGTGAGCCGCCAGTCCAGGCTGCCTGACTGCGGAGCTGCTGGAGGGTGTGTCTGAGCTGGACTCAGCCTCTCCCTCAGGCCCCGCCCCTGCAGGGAGTGAAGCCAGGCCCCTCCAAGGCAGGAAGCACACGAGTGGCTGAGCATCCCTTCCTGCCTGAGGCCTCAGTCTGTCTGTCTGTCAGAGAGGGCTGTCTTAGAATGTCCCTGAGCCATAGCCCCGTGGCCTCCTTGCTCTGGAGCTCAGAGTCTTGCCCGGGACCCATTCCCGTTTCTGGTAGCGCCTGCTCCCTGGTCGACCCTGCTGGTAGTGCAACCTGAGAAAGGGTGGAGACGGGGGCTAGCTATGGGCTAAGGGGGCTGTTGCTCATGGGCTTTGGCTCTCTGCCTTCCAGGGAAATGAGATCAATTTTGAGAAAAGGAGTGAGGTGAGCAGCTGTGGCCTCCCCGTGCGGAGGGTGGGGCTGTGGCAATCAGAGACTCCTCCGGGGAAGACCTTCTCTGGCCCGATGCCTTGGGCCTTGCTTTCCTTGGGAGAGTTCGGCACCCAGAGCTGGGAAAGCCGTCCCATTGGTGCGTGGGGGAAGGGGCTGGCACCAAGGACACCTTCCTGCAGGAGGAGCTATTTCAAGCCAACTGTGAGAACGAGCAAGTCCTGCACGGAATTGGAGGGAAGGAGGGTTCCCATGTGGGCCAAGACCCCAGACCAGCTCCTTGACCCTCTTCTCACCTGTCTGAGTCCCCAGCACGGTCCCCCACCCAGGCCCCGTCTGCATCATGTCCTTTCTCCCAGGAATTCAAAGTCACCGAGCAGATCTTCCTGCTCCAGGAGGCAGTCCATCTTTACCACATTGAGGCTGAGGAGCGATTTGGGGCCTGGTTCGAGGCCATGGAGCCCCTCAGCGAGGATGAGAGGTGAGGCGGGGCAGGAGTTGGTGAGGGCAAGGCGGACTCTCTCTGATGGCCAGCTCCAGGGAGCCCGTGCCCGTGGCTTCCGGGTCAGTCCCGGGGCTTGTCGCATGGTCACCCGTGGGGCCCTGGGACTCCAACTGCTGGCCGTCTCTGGGAGGGTCACCTGAGGTGTGGCTCCCGGTAGCTGAAAAGTCCCCTCTGTCCTTTAGCTACAGCCTGTCCTGCCACCTGGAGCCCCCACAGGAGAGGGCCGGCAAGATGCGCCGGTTTTTCCTGCCCAAGAAGAACCGCGCGTCTCTCAGCTCAGGGCTCGGTGAGTGTCCAGACAGGCAGGGACTGAAGCCAGGGGCTCCGGAAAGCTTCGGGCTAAGCACGGGCCTAGGGAGATGGACAGCCGGCACGGGGATCCCAGCTCCACTGCTGACCAGGCCTGTGAGGGACAATTCCCTTGACCTTTGTGGGACTCAGCTTCCTCTTCTGTGAAATGGGTGAAGCGAAATGCCAGCTCCCATGTCAGGGACAATGGGGTAGTGTTGACTGAACACTCAGGACAAGGTTTGGAGCAGAATGCAGTGGGGCTGAGGTGTTGGGCTGGGATACTGGTGTGACCCCCCCAATCATCAGTGTCTTCTCTTCAGTCACCAGACCCCTGACGCAGAACCCAGCAACAGTGGCAGATCCCGGTCCTTCCAACAGCTCGAGTGCAGCCTGCTCTTCAGCGGCGGGGACGCGGCTGGGAAACACGCGGGGCCCCAGGCCGGCTCCTCCCATGCTGATGGGGAGAAGAACATTCTAAGCCTTTTCCTGGGAGCCCTGGAGCCCAAGAGGGAGGGGACGACCTCACCCCACAGGCCTGGCAGCTCCACCCCAGCGCCTGTTTACCACTTGGGAAGGGGCCGTATTTCTTTCGTGTTAATAGTTAGTACTAGTTTTGAATTTGATGTTAAAATCCTGTTTCTGTTCCAGCCTGCGAGTCACGGTCTGGTTCTTTCCCCTCCTGTGCTCGTGTCAAGGAGACACAGACTCTCGCGTTCCTCCTGGAATGAAGAAATCTTGCAGGGTCTCGGCTTATTGTATGTGAGAGAAGGGAGAAGGGCCAGGCCCCTCCCTGGATACTGAGGGACACCTCCGCGCCCCCCCTTACTCAGAGGACGGCTTCATTTCAGTGTGGTTCACGTGGGCCAGGAGCAGAGACAGCACCCAGAGCTCCTGGCATTTAGAGGGTGGAGGTACTTTCACAGGCAGAGCAACAACCACTGGAATGCGGGTGTCTTTAAAATGGCACGGGCCAGCACCACGACCTGCCCCAGGACAGTGGCTGCTTTTCCACCCCTTTGGAGGAGAGGCCACGTTTTCGGCTTCTCTTGTGGAGGTTCCTCTTCACCAGATGTTAGGAACTTGTCGTTTTCTAATGAGGCTCTGGACAGCAGCAGCTCTAAGTGCAGAGAACGATGTAAAAGCTCAAAACGTGCATGTGGAGGGTCAAGGCCGGAGAAGGTCATGTGCAGATGGACTAAGGGCAGGCAGGACCCTCCCTCCCCCGGCCCCTCTGGGGGCTCCATGTTCACCCTTCACCTGGATTGGAATCCTCTGGGATCCTGGTCCACGGCTCTGAATTCCTTTCCCTGCAAGTTTGGTATCCAGGGGGACAGATCTGTGATGCAGCTTTGAAGGCTACATCTGGGCATCCTTCCCGACGCATCACTGCTCCTTGTCCACCAGGATTTCCTGCCTCCGTGCACTTCCTTCTGCAATTCTTGGAAGGGCAGAAATTCCCTCGAATGCCTCGGCCTCTCTGTCCCGTACCTCGTGGCCACTCCTCCCTGGCAGGGTCTGACGGATCACGGGTGGAGTCTGCTTTGCAAACATTAGATACCCTAATCCTGGCCAAAGAATGACCTATACTCTCCCTCGCTGCCCAGGGTGACATCTGGGCCCCTGTGGTTCTGAGGTGTGTGGTCTCAGGCAATCACCTGTTCACACACTCAGGCATGTTGTTTCTGACTCATCCTAACGGGGCAGGAGGACCTGAGCCTATAAACCATGCAGCCCCTCGGAGGGCTGTGTTCTCTTGCCCAGCCTTATGCTCCGTTTATGGTGTGGGTGTGAACCTTTCCCGTTGGAAGCTTTCAGAGATGAGTCGTGAGAGGAGGGTGGTTGAGGGGTCCAGCAGGGAACGCAAGCAAACGGATGACGGGTAAACACAGCCTGACAAAATTAAAACACTTAAATGGTTCCAGTCTGGTGGTGAGCAGACACTGCTCCGAGCTCACTCCAAGAACCCACCCGGTGACCAGGAGCTAGAGGGTTACCACCTGGCATTTTGAACGCCCACCCCCCCCCACCCCACCCCGGGAAAGACCCTGTAAGACTAGGACCACAGGAAGTGCTTGGCCCTTCTGAGTTCTCCCCTCCTTTCTGATGGCTGCAAGTGTCACCCAGACACACAGCAGCGTGAACCCTGCCAGGGAGGCCTCCTCAGTACGGCCAGCAGCTGAGGAGAAATGCTGGTTCCCAGCAGCCCAGGCCCTTCTTGGTATGGCACAGCCATCCAGGAAGGTGACTTTCTAAATGGAAGCCGGAGCCGGCTGTACCTTCCCGCCACAGAGAAGAGAAGTGCCAAGTCCCAAGGCTAGTGCAGGCCCAGGAGGAAGACACCGTGTCCAAGGGGTTTCCCTCACAGGGCCGTGAGGCTCCTGAGAGCCGACCCTTTGGTTGCAGCGCTTTGTTTGTCATGAGCCTACCAGACGGCAGAGGACAATAACTCGCTGCCTCTTTGGGCTTCCAATGGCCAAAAATGAACTGATCGCCAGCAAAAAGAGGCCCACATGTGCAGCACCTGTATCTCATCAGTCTTTATGTTACTTTGATATAAATTTTAGAGAGAGAGCTATATATATATGTTCACTCACACACAAATATATCATGCACTCTAACTTATTCCAAACAGAATCAAGAAATAATACTCATACTCCTCAAATGCACGGTTTTGCAGCTGGTTCCCTCTCGGTAGCTGGTATTTATAAGCACCTTCTTCCAGGACCATTTCATCTTCCCTTCGCCCTCCACAAACCCCGCGGCTGGTCATGGTGCTCTGCCTGGTTAGGGGACCATAACCTGCCTTCCTGAAGGGTCTGGGTCATGGCAGTCCTACCTGGATTGGATTCTGCTCATTCCTGGGGACTTCAAGCCCAGGACGTGCTAGCCCACAAAACGCGGTCAGGAATCTCCTGAAGTCCACACGTGGGCTTCCTCCTCTCCAGGCTGAGGAGCAGAGGGAAGCCCGAGTCCCAGAGGAACACGAGGGCTCCAGACAGTGTCTGCTTTGCATGTCAAGATGGAGAAAACTCAGGGAAACTCTGAGGGTGAAGCAAGGCAGTCCGTTGTCATCATTCTCTGCACTGAATCCACCCAGACGGTTCCAGCAGAGGCTCCACAACAAGCAGCCCCAAGCACCCAGGCGGAGGCCGGCTGCGCTGTCCTGCCTGGGCTTGCCCAGTACATGCATGGTCTACATATTTTGCAAATGACCACAGCTGAAGATGCCCAAGGGCTAAGATTCACCCTGAGCTAACATCCATTGCCAATCTTCCTCGGTTTTTTTTTTTTTTCGCTTGAGGAAGACTAGCCTTGGGCTAAGATCTGTGCCCATCTTCCTCTATTTAACACGTGGGATGTCTGCCACAGCATGGCCCGATAAGCGGTGTGAATGTCCACAACCGTGACCCGAACGTGCCAATGCCGGGCCTCCAAAGTGAGTGGGCCAGTTTAAGCCCTGCGCCACCCTAGGTTATTTTAACACATCACTCTCAGAAACTGATAAATCTGTCACGTGAAGGTAAGCAATTCTAAAGAGGATTTCCATAATACTGCAAGCTCCATCCCTCCAATAGACATCAAGTCCTAACAAGCAGCGGTTTATTGTCACGTTGCTGATGCCGGAAAGGTCTCTGTTGACAGCACGATCCCTCAAAGGCCTTGTCCATTTCTGTGAATCCAATTTCAGCACATAGAGATCTAAAGATTGAGGCAAATGTGGTCTTTCCTCCTTGCAACTCTGAATTAACAAGCAATAAAGAGCAGAAAAATGGAGACCTGGAAGCAGACCTCTTATTTGAGAACAGAGATATACCA
>NW_027222003.1:0-43401 GCF_041296265.1 Equus caballus
ATGCGGCCTGGAGGGGCGGGGCCCGGCCGGGGCCCTGGGGTGGTAGGGGTCGGGTGTGAGGGGGTGGGTGGGGAGGCGGGGGGAGGCGGGAAGAGAGGGAGGCCCCCGAGTGAGGGGACACCAAAAGCCTCAGCCATCAAGACTCCTCATCTTTGCATCCAGCGTTCTCAAACTCAAAACGAACGCAAGCTCATCCACCAGGAGCAACGTAGCAGCGTTTCCAAGCGAGGCAGGACCGCCCGAAGGCGAAAGCAGAATGGGATCCTAGTCAGGTGGAGCTTGAAACTCAGACCCACCCACCCCCCTACCCCCCCACCACCTCCCCCCCTCCCCGCCACCCCGGGAAGGGGGCTTCTGGAAGGAAAAGCGAGACAAACTGACAGGGACAAACTTAGGTCGGGAAAGGAGTGTTGATTGTGAATGAGCCTCTCAAGGACAAGCGAGCGGGTACCAGGTTTAGAAGATGACCTGCAGCGGCACAGACGCCAGCAAAGGCAGAAGCCATCCCGTCTTGGGTGAGGTGCCCGAGACGCGCCTCTCTAACCCAGTCCGCCCTGTCCTTGGAGAAGCGGCGGTGTCTGGAAAAGCCTGACCAGGTGTCTTTCCTCGGTGGGCGGGGCTGGTCGCTTTGGGACCCGTTTGGGCCTCCCGGCACCGCCGTGGAATCCGTTCCACCTGACAGGACGACTCTACCCGGCGGCTGGGGCGGCGGGGGCGGGGCGCCGAGGGAAGGGCTGGGGTGTCACCGGAGCGGGAGCCGAGCGGGTGGGAAGAGGCCGAGGCCAGAGGGAGCCGGCGGGCGGCGTGTGCGGCGTCGGGGTCCCGGTCCCGGTCCGGTCCCGGTCCCGCCGGGCTGGCCCCGATTGGCCCTGGGTTCGGGTGGGGCCGCGAGCTGGAAGGGTTGGGCTGTGGCGGGGAGGGGTTGGGCCCTGCCCATGGGCGGCGCCGGCGGGCCCGCGGTGCGGAGGGTGGCGGGGGGGGTGGGGAGGGCTGGCTGGAGGGGTGGGGGGCGTCCGCGGAGGACGGAGGCCGGAGGCGGCAAAAGGCGAGGGAGGCAAAAGCCTACAGCACCCGGTATTCCCAGGCGGTCTCCATCCAAGTACTAACCAGGCCCGACCCTGCTTAGCTTCCGAGATCAGACGAGATCGGGCGCGTTCAGGGTGGTATGGCCGTAGACGCTGGCGCCTGCGCCGGCGCCCCTAAGAAGCCGCGCCGCGTCGCCCGGCCCGCGGCTCGCGCGCGCGCCCAGGCCTCTGTGACGCGCACCCGCCGCCGCCGGCGCCCCCTGCGCCCGCGCTCGGCCTGCCGCCTTCCTCCCGCTGCTGCCTCCCGCCGCGGCCGCCTCGGGCGCGGCCAGCGGGCCAGCCAAACCCTGCGCTGCCCCGCCCTGCTGCCCTCCCAGGGCGCGGAGGCCTGGAGCAGCCCGGGGTGCGAGGAGGCGGGGCGGGGCGGGCGGCGGTGGGAAACGAGGGTGGTGGGGGCGGGGATGGGGGCGGGGCGCCTGGCTGGGCGCTCTCCCCTCGCGGCCCGGGAACACTCCAGGCCGCCCTGGCCGCTCGGATCCGGCGATGGGTCGCAGGAGATGCGGCTGCTGGGAGGTGGGGGGCGCGGGGCACTTGGCCCGAGGCGTCGGGGCGTCGGGCCGCCGGGCCCGTGCTCCTCTGAGTCCCCTCCGGCCCGAGGGCCTCCCAGCGGGAGCCCTGACCTCTGCGGCGCCGGCCGGGCCCCGACTTGCCCAAACCCAGGCGGAGCCACCGGCGCGACCAGAGGGCGTCAGCGGAAGCCCGCCGCGCTGCCCCTGAGGGCGCGGGGAGGCGGGGCGGCCACCCTTCCCCCCGCCAGCGCCGCCCAGGAGACCGGCACCCCGCCCCCAACCCGCCCCTCGCGGGGACCCTGGACAGCTCCTGCTGGCGCCAGCCCAGAGACCCAGAGACAGAGACAGAGACAGAGACACGGAGAAACAGAGAAACGGCGACACGGAGAGGATCCAAGACACGGACCTAGACAGACACCCACCCTGACCCAGAGAGGCTCTGCCCAAGAGCTCGCTTCCCCCCAGGAGGGCGGTGGTGCTGGAGCTGGGCCCGGGCCAGGAGGCAGGGGCCCCGGGGCTGGCGATCACCCCTGGGGCCCTAGGCCGCGCAGACAGGCTCTCAGGAGTCCCGGGCTCCCGGCATCGCTGCCCCGCCATCGCCCAGGAACCACAGACAGGCACCGGAGCTCGCTGGCGCGCTCTGTCTGCGCTTGCGTGTGCGTGTGCGTGTGCGTGTGCGTGTTGTGCGAGTGGGTGTGTAGGCGTGTGTGTGTGTGTGTGTGTGTGCGCGGCGCGCGCGCGCCTGTGTGTCTGTGTGCCTGTGTGTGTGCGCGTCCGGGTTTGCGTGTTCCTTTCTCTCCGCTTCTTCACTCTGGCTCTTTTCCTCTTTCTGCCGGGCACCCCCGACCTTACTGAGGTGATAGAAGGAGCAGGCAGAAAAGTCAGGGCCCAGAGAACTTGGCACGAGAAAGCAGCTCCATCTACCAGACATGTAGAAGCCCCTCCCCGACGACCGACCGCAGCGTCCCCGTTCTGCTCAAGTGCCGCTGGGGACGTTGCCCGGGATCTCCCGCCCGCTAGGTCACCGACGAAGGCGCCTCCGTTTTCCCAAGAGCGCGCTCGCGCCCAGGACGGAGGGAGGAGCAGCACGGTGTGACGACGGGGAGGAAGAGTCGCGTCCGAAGGCCCGTCGGTGCCTGCCGACGTCCCGGCTCTCCCTGTCTCGAGACCTCTGGGCTTCAGGGTTCTGTGCCGCAAGGCTTTCCCGCCGCAGCCCCCGGGACCCAGGGCGCGCTGTGTGCGCTGCCCGTCTCCAGCGTTTGGGCCCTGTGGGCCTTCTTGCGTCCCACTGGAAAGGGGACCCTGGGACGGAGAGAAGACGGGCAGGGGGCGGGCTTCGGCAAAGAGAGCGACGGCCATCCACAGACGTCCGACGAGGCCCTCCGGGGCGCCAAGCTCTCCATTTTCCACGGCACGTGTCCTCGTCAGGTTCTGCCACCTCTCGCCGGCATGCGTAGGCACACCGCTGGTCTTGCGGCCCCAGAGGCGAGGAGGCGAACGCCCCGGAGGCCGAGATTGGCACCCGCGTTCTCGGCTGCTGGGTGGCCAGCACCTAGGAGAGTGTCTGGCCGGAAGCAGCCAGGCGATCGATCCCTGGGTGCTGGATGAGCCTCGGCGGCAAGAAGTAGGCTCGTGGGGAAGGACGGCGGCCGAGGCCCGGGCCCCCACCGAGGCCGCGCTCCGTGCTGAGCGGTCCGCTCCGTGTTTCCCGCTTGCGTTCTCACCAGCACTCGCCCCGCAAGGAGGCACGAACTCCAGGACCCCCTCGCACCAGATGAGGAAAGCGCAGCTCAGGGAGGGCACGTCACTCGCGGGAGACGGCGGCCCTTGGGTTTCAGCTCAGGACTTCGGTCTCCCGAGCCTGCGTTTCGGGGCAAGGCTCCGGTCCCGCGCTCCGGGAAACTGACAGGGACGCAGTCCCGCTTCTCCCCGCAGAAGGTGCTCCTCGGAGATCAGATCCGGGGACCCGTCAGAACCACCCCGGGCACGAGCTGGCAGGGAGCGACGCGCACCGCCCCTCCCCCCCCATCCCGCAGCCCGCAGCCCGCAGCCCGAGGAAGCGAGGAGCAGGCGATAGAGGCGCTGGGTTGGCAGGAGGGGAAACGGGGCCGGCAGGAGAAGCGAACCGCGGAGAGACTCCCTCCCAGGACGACGATGGCTGAACGGGGAGAGGAGGGAGCTTTGGGTCCTCTCTCGTCCTGCTTTGACCGGGATGTCCCCATTTTTCCACAGCGAGCGAGTATGGCTCTTGGATTCGGTGGGGAAGACGTGGTTTATCTGGAGGACTTTTCCCTTCGGGGGTTCAAAGTCCGTTCTCTGAGGCAAGGCTCCCTCTCTGCCTCCCTGTCCTTCCCATTCGCCTCCCCGGAAGCCAGCTCTCCTCCCGGTTTCCTGGATCCCTTGGCCACGGTCCTCTGTTGCAAACACAGGCAGGTGCAAAGAAGATGCGAAAGGCTGCCCGAGCCACGCGAACGGAAAGCTGAAGCCAGGGAGCCAGGAAGGGCTGGCTGCTGAGGGAGGACGTGTCCTGTCAGGAGGCTTTTCAACTCCCTCTGACAGATGCGGCCTGGAGGGGCGGGGCCCGGCCGGGGCCCTGGGGTGGTAGGGGTCGGGTGTGAGGGGGTGGGTGGGGAGGCGGGGGGAGGCGGGAAGAGAGGGAGGCCCCCGAGTGAGGGGACACCAAAAGCCTCAGCCATCAAGACTCCTCATCTTTGCATCCAGCGTTCTCAAACTCAAAACGAACGCAAGCTCATCCACCAGGAGCAACGTAGCAGCGTTTCCAAGCGAGGCAGGACCGCCCGAAGGCGAAAGCAGAATGGGATCCCAGTCAGGTGGAGCTTGAAACTCAGACCCACCCACCCCCTACCCCCCCACCACCTCCCCCCCTCCCCCCCACCCCGGGAAGGGGGCTTCTGGAAGGAAAAGCGAGACAAACTGACAGGGACAAACTTAGGTCGGGAAAGGAGTGTTGATTGTGAATGAGCCTCTCAAGGACAAGCGAGCGGGTACCAGGTTTTAGAAGATGACCTGCAGCGGCACAGACGCCAGCAAAGGCAGAAGCCATCCCGTCTTGGGTGAGGTGCCCGAGACGCGCCTCTCTAACCCAGTCCGCCCTGTCCTTGGAGAAGCGGGCGGTGTCTGGAAAAGCCTGACCAGGTGTCTTTCCTCGGTGGGCGGGGCTGGTCGCTTTGGGACCCGTTTGGGCCTCCCGGCACCGCCGTGGAATCCGTTCCACCTGACAGGACGACTCTACCCGGCGGCTGGGGCGGCGGGGGCGGGGCGCCGAGGGAAGGGCTGGGGTGTCACCGGAGCGGGAGCCGAGCGGGTGGGAAGAGGCCGAGGCCAGAGGGAGCCGGCGGGCGGCGTGTGCGGCGTCGGGGTCCCGGTCCCGGTCCCGGTCCCGGTCCCGCCGGGCTGGCCCCGATTGGCCCTGGGTTCGGGTGGGGCCGCGAGCTGGAAGGGTTGGGCTGTGGCGGGGAGGGGTTGGGCCCTGCCCATGGGCGGCGCCGGCGGGCCCGCGGTGCGGAGGGTGGCGGGGGGGGTGGGGGAGGGCTGGCTGGAGGGGTGGGGGGCGTCCGCGGAGGACGGAGGCCGGAGGCGGCAAAAGGCGAGGGAGGCAAAAGCCTACAGCACCCGGTATTCCCAGGCGGTCTCCCATCCAAGTACTAACCAGGCCCGACCCTGCTTAGCTTCCGAGATCAGACGGGATCGGGCGCGTTCAGGGTGGTATGGCCGTAGACGCTGGCGCCTGCCGCCGGCGCCCCTAAGAAGCCGCGCCGCGTCGCCCGGCCCGCGGCTCGCGCGCGCGCCCAGGCCTCTGTGACGCGCACCCGCCGCCGCCGGCGCCCCCTGCGCCCGCGCTCGGCCTGCCGCCTTCCTCCCGCTGCTGCCTCCCGCCGCGGCCGCCTCGGGCGCGGCCAGCGGGCCAGCCAAACCCTGCGCTGCCCCGCCCTGCTGCCCTCCCAGGGCGCGGAGGCCTGGAGCAGCCCGGGGTGCGAGGAGGCGGGGCGGGGCGGGCGGCGGTGGGAAACGAGGGGTGGTGGGGGCGGGGATGGGGGCGGGGCGCCTGGCTGGGCGCTCTCCCCTCGCGGCCCGGGAACACTCCAGGCCGCCCTGGCCGCTCGGATCCGGCGATGGGTCGCAGGAGATGCGGCTGCTGGGAGGTGGGGGGCGCGGGGCACTTGGCCCGAGGCGTCGGGGCGTCGGGCCGCCGGGCCCGTGCTCCTCTGAGTCCCCTCCGGCCCGAGGGGCCTCCCAGCGGGAGCCCTGACCTCTGCGGCGCCGGCCGGGCCCCGACTTGCCCAAACCCAGGCGGAGCCACCGGCGCGACCAGAGGGCGTCAGCGGAAGCCCGCCGCGCTGCCCCTGAGGGCGCGGGGAGGCGGGGCGGCCACCCTTCCTCCCGCCAGCGCCGCCCAGGAGACCGGCACCCCGCCCCCAACCCGCCCCTCGCGGGGACCCTGGACAGCTCCTGCTGGCGCCAGCCCAGAGACCCAGAGACAGAGACAGAGACAGAGACACGGAGAAACAGAGAAACGGCGACACGGAGAGGATCCAAGACACGGACCTAGACAGACACCCACCCTGACCCAGAGAGGCTCTGCCCAAGAGCTCGCTTCCCCCCCAGGAGGGCGGTGGTGCTGGAGCTGGGCCCGGGCCAGGAGGCAGGGGCCCCGGGGCTGGCGATCACCCCTGGGGCCCTAGGCCGCGCAGACAGGCTCTCAGGAGTCCCGGGCTCCCGGCATCGCTGCCCCGCCATCGCCCAGGAACCACAGACAGGCACCGGAGCTCGCTGGCGCGCTCTGTCTGCGCTTGCGTGTGCGTGTGCGTGTGCGTGTGCGTGTTGTGCGAGTGGGTGTGTAGGCGTGTGTGTGTGTGTGTGTGTGTGCGCGCGCGCGCGCGCCTGTGTGTCTGTGTGCCTGTGTGTGTGCGCGTCCGGGTTTGCGTGTTCCTTTCTCTCCGCTTCTTCACTCTGGCTCTTTTCCTCTTTCTGCCGGGCACCCCCGACCTTACTGAGGTGATAGAAGGAGCAGGCAGAAAAGTCAGGGCCCAGAGAACTTGGCACGAGAAAGCAGCTCCATCTACCAGACATGTAGAAGCCCCTCCCCGACGACCGACCGCAGCGTCCCCGTTCTGCTCAAGTGCCGCTGGGGACGTTGCCCGGGATCTCCCGCCCGCTAGGTCACCGACGAAGGCGCCTCCGTTTTCCCAAGAGCGCGCTCGCGCCCAGGACGGAGGGAGGAGCAGCACGGTGTGACGACGGGGAGGAAGAGTCGCGTCCGAAGGCCCGTCGGTGCCTGCCGACGTCCCGGCTCTCCCTGTCTCGAGACCTCTGGGCTTCAGGGTTCTGTGCCGCAAGGCTTTCCCGCCGCAGCCCCCGGGACCCAGGGCGCGCTGTGTGCGCTGCCCGTCTCCAGCGTTTGGGCCCTGTGGGCCTTCTTGCGTCCCACTGGAAAGGGGACCCTGGGACGGAGAGAAGACGGGCAGGGGGCGGGCTTCGGCAAAGAGAGCGACGGCCATCCACAGACGTCCGACGAGGCCCTCCGGGGCGCCAAGCTCTCCATTTTCCACGGCACGTGTCCTCGTCAGGTTCTGCCACCTCTCGCCGGCATGCGTAGGCACACCGCTGGTCTTGCGGCCCCAGAGGCGAGGAGGCGAACGCCCCGGAGGCCGAGATTGGCACCCGCGTTCTCGGCTGCTGGGTGGCCAGCACCTAGGAGAGTGTCTGGCCGGAAGCAGCCAGGCGATCGATCCCTGGGTGCTGGATGAGCCTCGGCGGCAAGAAGTAGGCTCGTGGGGAAGGACGGCGGCCGAGGCCCGGGCCCCCACCGAGGCCGCGCTCCGTGCTGAGCGGTCCGCTCCGTGTTTCCCGCTTGCGTTCTCACCAGCACTCGCCCCCGCAAGGAGGCACGAACTCCAGGACCCCCTCGCACCAGATGAGGAAAGCGCAGCTCAGGGAGGGCACGTCACTCGCGGGAGACGGCGGCCCTTGGGTTTCAGCTCAGGACTTCGGTCTCCCGAGCCTGCGTTTCGGGGCAAGGCTCCGGTCCCGCGCTCCGGGAAACTGACAGGGACGCAGTCCCGCTTCTCCCCGCAGAAGGTGCTCCTCGGAGATCAGATCCGGGGACCCGTCAGAACCACCCCGGGCACGAGCTGGCAGGGAGCGACGCGCACCGCCCCTCCCCCCCCATCCCGCAGCCCGCAGCCCGCAGCCCGAGGAAGCGAGGAGCAGGCGATAGAGGCGCTGGGTTGGCAGGAGGGGAAACGGGGCCGGCAGGAGAAGCGAACCGCGGAGAGACTCCCTCCCAGGACGACGATGGCTGAACGGGGAGAGGAGGGAGCTTTGGGTCCTCTCTCGTCCTGCTTTGACCGGGATGTCCCCATTTTTCCACAGCGAGCGAGTATGGCTCTTGGATTCGGTGGGGAAGACGTGGTTTATCTGGAGGACTTTTCCCTTCGGGGGTTCAAAGTCCGTTCTCTGAGGCAAGGCTCCCTCTCTGCCTCCCTGTCCTTCCCATTCGCCTCCCCGGAAGCCAGCTCTCCTCCCGGTTTCCTGGATCCCTTGGCCACGGTCCTCTGTTGCAAACACAGGCAGGTGCAAAGAAGATGCGAAAGGCTGCCCGAGCCACGCGAACGGAAAGCTGAAGCCAGGGAGCCAGGAAGGGCTGGCTGCTGAGGGAGGACGTGTCCTGTCAGGAGGCTTTTCAACTCCCTCTGACAGATGCGGCCTGGAGGGGCGGGGCCCGGCCGGGGCCCTGGGGTGGTAGGGGTCGGGTGTGAGGGGGTGGGTGGGGAGGCGGGGGGAGGCGGGAAGAGAGGGAGGCCCCCGAGTGAGGGGACACCAAAAGCCTCAGCCATCAAGACTCCTCATCTTTGCATCCAGCGTTCTCAAACTCAAAACGAACGCAAGCTCATCCACCAGGAGCAACGTAGCAGCGTTTCCAAGCGAGGCAGGACCGCCCGAAGGCGAAAGCAGAATGGGATCCCAGTCAGGTGGAGCTTGAAACTCAGACCCACCCACCCCCCTACCCCCCCACCACCTCCCCCCCTCCCCCCCACCCCGGGAAGGGGGCTTCTGGAAGGAAAAGCGAGACAAACTGACAGGGACAAACTTAGGTCGGGAAAGGAGTGTTGATTGTGAATGAGCCTCTCAAGGACAAGCGAGCGGGTACCAGGTTTTAGAAGATGACCTGCAGCGGCACAGACGCCAGCAAAGGCAGAAGCCATCCCGTCTTGGGTGAGGTGCCCGAGACGCGCCTCTCTAACCCAGTCCGCCCTGTCCTTGGAGAAGCGGGCGGTGTCTGGAAAAGCCTGACCAGGTGTCTTTCCTCGGTGGGCGGGGCTGGTCGCTTTGGGACCCGTTTGGGCCTCCCGGCACCGCCGTGGAATCCGTTCCACCTGACAGGACGACTCTACCCGGCGGCTGGGGCGGCGGGGGCGGGGCGCCGAGGGAAGGGCTGGGGTGTCACCGGAGCGGGAGCCGAGCGGGTGGGAAGAGGCCGA
This sequence comes from Equus caballus, assembly GCF_041296265.1. Classification (NCBI taxonomy): domain Eukaryota; kingdom Metazoa; phylum Chordata; class Mammalia; order Perissodactyla; family Equidae; genus Equus; species Equus caballus. The sequence continues at coordinate 9,097 of NW_027222003.1, forward strand.
GGCCAGAGGGAGCCGGCGGGCGGCGTGTGCGGCGTCGGGGTCCCGGTCCCGGTCCCGGTCCCGGTCCCGCCGGGCTGGCCCCGATTGGCCCTGGGTTCGGGTGGGGCCGCGAGCTGGAAGGGTTGGGCTGTGGCGGGGAGGGGTTGGGCCCTGCCCATGGGCGGCGCCGGCGGGCCCGCGGTGCGGAGGGTGGCGGGGGGGGTGGGGGAGGGCTGGCTGGAGGGGTGGGGGGCGTCCGCGGAGGACGGAGGCCGGAGGCGGCAAAAGGCGAGGGAGGCAAAAGCCTACAGCACCCGGTATTCCCAGGCGGTCTCCCATCCAAGTACTAACCAGGCCCGACCCTGCTTAGCTTCCGAGATCAGACGGGATCGGGCGCGTTCAGGGTGGTATGGCCGTAGACGCTGGCGCCTGCCGCCGGCGCCCCTAAGAAGCCGCGCCGCGTCGCCCGGCCCGCGGCTCGCGCGCGCGCCCAGGCCTCTGTGACGCGCACCCGCCGCCGCCGGCGCCCCCTGCGCCCGCGCTCGGCCTGCCGCCTTCCTCCCGCTGCTGCCTCCCGCCGCGGCCGCCTCGGGCGCGGCCAGCGGGCCAGCCAAACCCTGCGCTGCCCCGCCCTGCTGCCCTCCCAGGGCGCGGAGGCCTGGAGCAGCCCGGGGTGCGAGGAGGCGGGGCGGGGCGGGCGGCGGTGGGAAACGAGGGGTGGTGGGGGCGGGGATGGGGGCGGGGCGCCTGGCTGGGCGCTCTCCCCTCGCGGCCCGGGAACACTCCAGGCCGCCCTGGCCGCTCGGATCCGGCGATGGGTCGCAGGAGATGCGGCTGCTGGGAGGTGGGGGGCGCGGGGCACTTGGCCCGAGGCGTCGGGGCGTCGGGCCGCCGGGCCCGTGCTCCTCTGAGTCCCCTCCGGCCCGAGGGGCCTCCCAGCGGGAGCCCTGACCTCTGCGGCGCCGGCCGGGCCCCGACTTGCCCAAACCCAGGCGGAGCCACCGGCGCGACCAGAGGGCGTCAGCGGAAGCCCGCCGCGCTGCCCCTGAGGGCGCGGGGAGGCGGGGCGGCCACCCTTCCCCCCGCCAGCGCCGCCCAGGAGACCGGCACCCCGCCCCCAACCCGCCCCTCGCGGGGACCCTGGACAGCTCCTGCTGGCGCCAGCCCAGAGACCCAGAGACAGAGACAGAGACAGAGACACGGAGAAACAGAGAAACGGCGACACGGAGAGGATCCAAGACACGGACCTAGACAGACACCCACCCTGACCCAGAGAGGCTCTGCCCAAGAGCTCGCTTCCCCCCCAGGAGGGCGGTGGTGCTGGAGCTGGGCCCGGGCCAGGAGGCAGGGGCCCCGGGGCTGGCGATCACCCCTGGGGCCCTAGGCCGCGCAGACAGGCTCTCAGGAGTCCCGGGCTCCCGGCATCGCTGCCCCGCCATCGCCCAGGAACCACAGACAGGCACCGGAGCTCGCTGGCGCGCTCTGTCTGCGCTTGCGTGTGCGTGTGCGTGTGCGTGTGCGTGTTGTGCGAGTGGGTGTGTAGGCGTGTGTGTGTGTGTGTGTGTGTGTGCGCGCGCGCGCGCGCCTGTGTGTCTGTGTGCCTGTGTGTGTGCGCGTCCGGGTTTGCGTGTTCCTTTCTCTCCGCTTCTTCACTCTGGCTCTTTTCCTCTTTCTGCCGGGCACCCCCGACCTTACTGAGGTGATAGAAGGAGCAGGCAGAAAAGTCAGGGCCCAGAGAACTTGGCACGAGAAAGCAGCTCCATCTACCAGACATGTAGAAGCCCCTCCCCGACGACCGACCGCAGCGTCCCCGTTCTGCTCAAGTGCCGCTGGGGACGTTGCCCGGGATCTCCCGCCCGCTAGGTCACCGACGAAGGCGCCTCCGTTTTCCCAAGAGCGCGCTCGCGCCCAGGACGGAGGGAGGAGCAGCACGGTGTGACGACGGGGAGGAAGAGTCGCGTCCGAAGGCCCGTCGGTGCCTGCCGACGTCCCGGCTCTCCCTGTCTCGAGACCTCTGGGCTTCAGGGTTCTGTGCCGCAAGGCTTTCCCGCCGCAGCCCCCGGGACCCAGGGCGCGCTGTGTGCGCTGCCCGTCTCCAGCGTTTGGGCCCTGTGGGCCTTCTTGCGTCCCACTGGAAAGGGGACCCTGGGACGGAGAGAAGACGGGCAGGGGGCGGGCTTCGGCAAAGAGAGCGACGGCCATCCACAGACGTCCGACGAGGCCCTCCGGGGCGCCAAGCTCTCCATTTTCCACGGCACGTGTCCTCGTCAGGTTCTGCCACCTCTCGCCGGCATGCGTAGGCACACCGCTGGTCTTGCGGCCCCAGAGGCGAGGAGGCGAACGCCCCGGAGGCCGAGATTGGCACCCGCGTTCTCGGCTGCTGGGTGGCCAGCACCTAGGAGAGTGTCTGGCCGGAAGCAGCCAGGCGATCGATCCCTGGGTGCTGGATGAGCCTCGGCGGCAAGAAGTAGGCTCGTGGGGAAGGACGGCGGCCGAGGCCCGGGCCCCCACCGAGGCCGCGCTCCGTGCTGAGCGGTCCGCTCCGTGTTTCCCGCTTGCGTTCTCACCAGCACTCGCCCCCGCAAGGAGGCACGAACTCCAGGACCCCCTCGCACCAGATGAGGAAAGCGCAGCTCAGGGAGGGCACGTCACTCGCGGGAGACGGCGGCCCTTGGGTTTCAGCTCAGGACTTCGGTCTCCCGAGCCTGCGTTTCGGGGCAAGGCTCCGGTCCCGCGCTCCGGGAAACTGACAGGGACGCAGTCCCGCTTCTCCCCGCAGAAGGTGCTCCTCGGAGATCAGATCCGGGGACCCGTCAGAACCACCCCGGGCACGAGCTGGCAGGGAGCGACGCGCACCGCCCCTGCCCCCCCATCCCGCAGCCCGCGGCCCGCAGCCCGCAGCCCGCAGCCCGCAGCCCGCAGCCCGCAGCCCGAGGAAGCGAGGAGCAGGCGATAGAGGCGCTGGGTTGGCAGGAGGGGACACGGGGCCGGCAGGAGAAGCGAACCGCGAAGAGACTCCCTCCCAGGACGACGATGGCTGAACGGGGAGAGGAGGGAGCTTTGGGTCCTCTCTCGTCCTGCTTTGACCGGGATGTCCCCATTTTTCCACAGCGAGCGAGTATGGCTCTTGGATTCGGTGGGGAAGACGTGGTTTATCTGGAGGACTTTTCCCTTCGGGGGTTCAAAGTCCGTTCTCTGAGGCAAGGCTCCCTCTCTGCCTCCCTGTCCTTCCCATTCGCCTCCCCGGAAGCCAGCTCTCCTCCCGGTTTCCTGGATCCCTTGGCCACGGTCCTCTGTTGCAAACACAGGCAGGTGCAAAGAAGATGCGAAAGGCTGCCCGAGCCACGCGAACGGAAAGCTGAAGCCAGGGAGCCAGGAAGGGCTGGCTGCTGAGGGAGGACGTGTCCTGTCAGGAGGCTTTTCAACTCCCTCTGACAGATGCGGCCTGGAGGGGCGGGGCCCGGCCGGGGCCCTGGGGTGGTAGGGGTCGGGTGTGAGGGGGTGGGTGGGGAGGCGGGGGGAGGCGGGAAGAGAGGGAGGCCCCCGAGTGAGGGGACACCAAAAGCCTCAGCCATCAAGACTCCTCATCTTTGCATCCAGCGTTCTCAAACTCAAAACGAACGCAAGCTCATCCACCAGGAGCAACGTAGCAGCGTTTCCAAGCGAGGCAGGACCGCCCGAAGGCGAAAGCAGAATGGGATCCTAGTCAGGTGGAGCTTGAAACTCAGACCCACCCACCCCCCTACCCCCCCACCACCTCCCCCCCTCCCCGCCACCCCGGGAAGGGGGCTTCTGGAAGGAAAAGCGAGACAAACTGACAGGGACAAACTTAGGTCGGGAAAGGAGTGTTGATTGTGAATGAGCCTCTCAAGGACAAGCGAGCGGGTACCAGGTTTTAGAAGATGACCTGCAGCGGCACAGACGCCAGCAAAGGCAGAAGCCATCCCGTCTTGGGTGAGGTGCCCGAGACGCGCCTCTCTAACCCAGTCCGCCCTGTCCTTGGAGAAGCGGGCGGTGTCTGGAAAAGCCTGACCAGGTGTCTTTCCTCGGTGGGCGGGGCTGGTCGCTTTGGGACCCGTTTGGGCCTCCCGGCACCGCCGTGGAATCCGTTCCACCTGACAGGACGACTCTACCCGGCGGCTGGGGCGGCGGGGGCGGGGCGCCGAGGGAAGGGCTGGGGTGTCACCGGAGCGGGAGCCGAGCGGGTGGGAAGAGGCCGAGGCCAGAGGGAGCCGGCGGGCGGCGTGTGCGGCGTCGGGGTCCCGGTCCCGGTCCCGGTCCCGGTCCCGCCGGGCTGGCCCCGATTGGCCCTGGGTTCGGGTGGGGCCGCGAGCTGGAAGGGTTGGGCTGTGGCGGGGAGGGGTTGGGCCCTGCCCATGGGCGGCGCCGGCGGGCCCGCGGTGCGGAGGGTGGCGGGGGGGGTGGGGGAGGGCTGGCTGGAGGGGTGGGGGGCGTCCGCGGAGGACGGAGGCCGGAGGCGGCAAAAGGCGAGGGAGGCAAAAGCCTACAGCACCCGGTATTCCCAGGCGGTCTCCCATCCAAGTACTAACCAGGCCCGACCCTGCTTAGCTTCCGAGATCAGACGAGATCGGGCGCGTTCAGGGTGGTATGGCCGTAGACGCTGGCGCCTGCCGCCGGCGCCCCTAAGAAGCCGCGCCGCGTCGCCCGGCCCGCGGCTCGCGCGCGCGCCCAGGCCTCTGTGACGCGCACCCGCCGCCGCCGGCGCCCCCTGCGCCCGCGCTCGGCCTGCCGCCTTCCTCCCGCTGCTGCCTCCCGCCGCGGCCGCCTCGGGCGCGGCCAGCGGGCCAGCCAAACCCTGCGCTGCCCCGCCCTGCTGCCCTCCCAGGGCGCGGAGGCCTGGAGCAGCCCGGGGTGCGAGGAGGCGGGGCGGGGCGGGCGGCGGTGGGAAACGAGGGGTGGTGGGGGCGGGGATGGGGGCGGGGCGCCTGGCTGGGCGCTCTCCCCTCGCGGCCCGGGAACACTCCAGGCCGCCCTGGCCGCTCGGATCCGGCGATGGGTCGCAGGAGATGCGGCTGCTGGGAGGTGGGGGGCGCGGGGCACTTGGCCCGAGGCGTCGGGGCGTCGGGCCGCCGGGCCCGTGCTCCTCTGAGTCCCCTCCGGCCCGAGGGGCCTCCCAGCGGGAGCCCTGACCTCTGCGGCGCCGGCCGGGCCCCGACTTGCCCAAACCCAGGCGGAGCCACCGGCGCGACCAGAGGGCGTCAGCGGAAGCCCGCCGCGCTGCCCCTGAGGGCGCGGGGAGGCGGGGCGGCCACCCTTCCCCCCGCCAGCGCCGCCCAGGAGACCGGCACCCCGCCCCCAACCCGCCCCTCGCGGGGACCCTGGACAGCTCCTGCTGGCGCCAGCCCAGAGACCCAGAGACAGAGACAGAGACAGAGACACGGAGAAACAGAGAAACGGCGACACGGAGAGGATCCAAGACACGGACCTAGACAGACACCCACCCTGACCCAGAGAGGCTCTGCCCAAGAGCTCGCTTCCCCCCCAGGAGGGCGGTGGTGCTGGAGCTGGGCCCGGGCCAGGAGGCAGGGGCCCCGGGGCTGGCGATCACCCCTGGGGCCCTAGGCCGCGCAGACAGGCTCTCAGGAGTCCCGGGCTCCCGGCATCGCTGCCCCGCCATCGCCCAGGAACCACAGACAGGCACCGGAGCTCGCTGGCGCGCTCTGTCTGCGCTTGCGTGTGCGTGTGCGTGTGCGTGTGCGTGTTGTGCGAGTGGGTGTGTAGGCGTGTGTGTGTGTGTGTGTGTGTGCGCGCGCGCGCGCGCCTGTGTGTCTGTGTGCCTGTGTGTGTGCGCGTCCGGGTTTGCGTGTTCCTTTCTCTCCGCTTCTTCACTCTGGCTCTTTTCCTCTTTCTGCCGGGCACCCCCGACCTTACTGAGGTGATAGAAGGAGCAGGCAGAAAAGTCAGGGCCCAGAGAACTTGGCACGAGAAAGCAGCTCCATCTACCAGACATGTAGAAGCCCCTCCCCGACGACCGACCGCAGCGTCCCCGTTCTGCTCAAGTGCCGCTGGGGACGTTGCCCGGGATCTCCCGCCCGCTAGGTCACCGACGAAGGCGCCTCCGTTTTCCCAAGAGCGCGCTCGCGCCCAGGACGGAGGGAGGAGCAGCACGGTGTGACGACGGGGAGGAAGAGTCGCGTCCGAAGGCCCGTCGGTGCCTGCCGACGTCCCGGCTCTCCCTGTCTCGAGACCTCTGGGCTTCAGGGTTCTGTGCCGCAAGGCTTTCCCGCCGCAGCCCCCGGGACCCAGGGCGCGCTGTGTGCGCTGCCCATCTCCAGCGTTTGGGCCCTGTGGGCCTTCTTGCGTCCCACTGGAAAGGGGACCCTGGGACGGAGAGAAGACGGGCAGGGGGCGGGCTTCGGCAAAGAGAGCGACGGCCATCCACAGACGTCCGACGAGGCCCTCCGGGGCGCCAAGCTCTCCATTTTCCACGGCACGTGTCCTCGTCAGGTTCTGCCACCTCTCGCCGGCATGCGTAGGCACACCGCTGGTCTTGCGGCCCCAGAGGCGAGGAGGCGAACGCCCCGGAGGCCGAGATTGGCACCCGCGTTCTCGGCTGCTGGGTGGCCAGCACCTAGGAGAGTGTCTGGCCGGAAGCAGCCAGGCGATCGATCCCTGGGTGCTGGATGAGCCTCGGCGGCAAGAAGTAGGCTCGTGGGGAAGGACGGCGGCCGAGGCCCGGGCCCCCACCGAGGCCGCGCTCCGTGCTGAGCGGTCCGCTCCGTGTTTCCCGCTTGCGTTCTCACCAGCACTCGCCCCCGCAAGGAGGCACGAACTCCAGGACCCCCTCGCACCAGATGAGGAAAGCGCAGCTCAGGGAGGGCACGTCACTCGCGGGAGACGGCGGCCCTTGGGTTTCAGCTCAGGACTTCGGTCTCCCGAGCCTGCGTTTCGGGGCAAGGCTCCGGTCCCGCGCTCCGGGAAACTGACAGGGACGCAGTCCCGCTTCTCCCCGCAGAAGGTGCTCCTCGGAGATCAGATCCGGGGACCCGTCAGAACCACCCCGGGCACGAGCTGGCAGGGAGCGACGCGCACCGCCCCTGCCCCCCCATCCCGCAGCCCGCGGCCCGCAGCCCGCAGCCCGCAGCCCGCAGCCCGCAGCCCGCAGCCCGAGGAAGCGAGGAGCAGGCGATAGAGGCGCTGGGTTGGCAGGAGGGGAAACGGGGCCGGCAGGAGAAGCGAACCGCGGAGAGACTCCCTCCCAGGACGACGATGGCTGAACGGGGAGAGGAGGGAGCTTTGGGTCCTCTCTCGTCCTGCTTTGACCGGGATGTCCCCATTTTTCCACAGCGAGCGAGTATGGCTCTTGGATTCGGTGGGGAAGACGTGGTTTATCTGGAGGACTTTTCCCTTCGGGGGTTCAAAGTCCGTTCTCTGAGGCAAGGCTCCCTCTCTGCCTCCCTGTCCTTCCCATTCGCCTCCCCTTAAGCCAACTCTCCTCCCGGTTTCCTGGATCCCTTGGCCACGGTCCTCTGTTGCAAACACAGGCAGGTGCAAAGAAGATGCGAAAGGCTGCCCGAGCCACGCGAACGGAAAGCTGAAGCCAGGGAGCCAGGAAGGGCTGGCTGCTGAGGGAGGACGTGTCCTGTCAGGAGGCTTTTCAACTCCCTCTGACAGATGCGGCCTGGAGGGGCGGGGCCCGGCCGGGGCCCTGGGGTGGTAGGGGTCGGGTGTGAGGGGGTGGGTGGGGAGGCGGGGGGAGGCGGGAAGAGAGGGAGGCCCCCGAGTGAGGGGACACCAAAAGCCTCAGCCATCAAGACTCCTCATCTTTGCATCCAGCGTTCTCAAACTCAAAACGAACGCAAGCTCATCCACCAGGAGCAACGTAGCAGCGTTTCCAAGCGAGGCAGGACCGCCCGAAGGCGAAAGCAGAATGGGATCCCAGTCAGGTGGAGCTTGAAACTCAGACCCACCCACCCCCCTACCCCCCCACCCCGGGAAGGGGGCTTCTGGAAGGAAAAGCGAGACAAACTGACAGGGACAAACTTAGGTCGGGAAAGGAGTGTTGATTGTGAATGAGCCTCTCAAGGACAAGCGAGCGGGTACCAGGTTTTAGAAGATGACCTGCAGCGGCACAGACGCCAGCAAAGGCAGAAGCCATCCCGTCTTGGGTGAGGTGCCCGAGACGCGCCTCTCTAACCCAGTCCGCCCTGTCCTTGGAGAAGCGGGCGGTGTCTGGAAAAGCCTGACCAGGTGTCTTTCCTCGGTGGGCGGGGCTGGTCGCTTTGGGACCCGTTTGGGCCTCCCGGCACCGCCGTGGAATCCGTTCCACCTGACAGGACGACTCTACCCGGCGGCTGGGGCGGCGGGGGCGGGGCGCCGAGGGAAGGGCTGGGGTGTCACCGGAGCGGGAGCCGAGCGGGTGGGAAGAGGCCGAGGCCAGAGGGAGCCGGCGGGCGGCGTGTGCGGCGTCGGGGTCCCGGTCCCGGTCCCGGTCCCGGTCCCGCCGGGCTGGCCCCGATTGGCCCTGGGTTCGGGTGGGGCCGCGAGCTGGAAGGGTTGGGCTGTGGCGGGGAGGGGTTGGGCCCTGCCCATGGGCGGCGCCGGCGGGCCCGCGGTGCGGAGGGTGGCGGGGGGGGGTGGGGGAGGGCTGGCTGGAGGGGTGGGGGGCGTCCGCGGAGGACGGAGGCCGGAGGCGGCAAAAGGCGAGGGAGGCAAAAGCCTACAGCACCCGGTATTCCCAGGCGGTCTCCCATCCAAGTACTAACCAGGCCCGACCCTGCTTAGCTTCCGAGATCAGACGAGATCGGGCGCGTTCAGGGTGGTATGGCCGTAGACGCTGGCGCCTGCCGCCGGCGCCCCTAAGAAGCCGCGCCGCGTCGCCCGGCCCGCGGCTCGCGCGCGCGCCCAGGCCTCTGTGACGCGCACCCGCCGCCGCCGGCGCCCCCTGCGCCCGCGCTCGGCCTGCCGCCTTCCTCCCGCTGCTGCCTCCCGCCGCGGCCGCCTCGGGCGCGGCCAGCGGGCCAGCCAAACCCTGCGCTGCCCCGCCCTGCTGCCCTCCCAGGGCGCGGAGGCCTGGAGCAGCCCGGGGTGCGAGGAGGCGGGGCGGGGCGGGCGGCGGTGGGAAACGAGGGGTGGTGGGGGCGGGGATGGGGGCGGGGCGCCTGGCTGGGCGCTCTCCCCTCGCGGCCCGGGAACACTCCAGGCCGCCCTGGCCGCTCGGATCCGGCGATGGGTCGCAGGAGATGCGGCTGCTGGGAGGTGGGGGGCGCGGGGCACTTGGCCCGAGGCGTCGGGGCGTCGGGCCGCCGGGCCCGTGCTCCTCTGAGTCCCCTCCGGCCCGAGGGGCCTCCCAGCGGGAGCCCTGACCTCTGCGGCGCCGGCCGGGCCCCGACTTGCCCAAACCCAGGCGGAGCCACCGGCGCGACCAGAGGGCGTCAGCGGAAGCCCGCCGCGCTGCCCCTGAGGGCGCGGGGAGGCGGGGCGGCCACCCTTCCTCCCGCCAGCGCCGCCCAGGAGACCGGCACCCCGCCCCCAACCCGCCCCTCGCGGGGACCCTGGACAGCTCCTGCTGGCGCCAGCCCAGAGACCCAGAGACAGAGACAGAGACAGAGACACGGAGAAACAGAGAAACGGCGACACGGAGAGGATCCAAGACACGGACCTAGACAGACACCCACCCTGACCCAGAGAGGCTCTGCCCAAGAGCTCGCTTCCCCCCCAGGAGGGCGGTGGTGCTGGAGCTGGGCCCGGGCCAGGAGGCAGGGGCCCCGGGGCTGGCGATCACCCCTGGGGCCCTAGGCCGCGCAGACAGGCTCTCAGGAGTCCCGGGCTCCCGGCATCGCTGCCCCGCCATCGCCCAGGAACCACAGACAGGCACCGGAGCTCGCTGGCGCGCTCTGTCTGCGCTTGCGTGTGCGTGTGCGTGTGCGTGTGCGTGTTGTGCGAGTGGGTGTGTAGGCGTGTGTGTGTGTGTGTGTGTGTGCGCGCGCGCGCGCGCCGGTGTGTCTGTGTGCCTGTGTGTGTGCGCGTCCGGGTTTGCGTGTTCCTTTCTCTCCGCTTCTTCACTCTGGCTCTTTTCCTCTTTCTGCCGGGCACCCCCGACCTTACTGAGGTGATAGAAGGAGCAGGCAGAAAAGTCAGGGCCCAGAGAACTTGGCACGAGAAAGCAGCTCCATCTACCAGACATGTAGAAGCCCCTCCCCGACGACCGACCGCAGCGTCCCCGTTCTGCTCAAGTGCCGCTGGGGACGTTGCCCGGGATCTCCCGCCCGCTAGGTCACCGACGAAGGCGCCTCCGTTTTCCCAAGAGCGCGCTCGCGCCCAGGACGGAGGGAGGAGCAGCACGGTGTGACGACGGGGAGGAAGAGTCGCGTCCGAAGGCCCGTCGGTGCCTGCCGACGTCCCGGCTCTCCCTGTCTCGAGACCTCTGGGCTTCAGGGTTCTGTGCCGCAAGGCTTTCCCGCCGCAGCCCCCGGGACCCAGGGCGCGCTGTGTGCGCTGCCCATCTCCAGCGTTTGGGCCCTGTGGGCCTTCTTGCGTCCCACTGGAAAGGGGACCCTGGGACGGAGAGAAGACGGGCAGGGGGCGGGCTTCGGCAAAGAGAGCGACGGCCATCCACAGACGTCCGACGAGGCCCTCCGGGGCGCCAAGCTCTCCATTTTCCACGGCACGTGTCCTCGTCAGGTTCTGCCACCTCTCGCCGGCATGCGTAGGCACACCGCTGGTCTTGCGGCCCCAGAGGCGAGGAGGCGAACGCCCCGGAGGCCGAGATTGGCACCCGCGTTCTCGGCTGCTGGGTGGCCAGCACCTAGGAGAGTGTCTGGCCGGAAGCAGCCAGGCGATCGATCCCTGGGTGCTGGATGAGCCTTGGCGGCAAGAAGTAGGCTCGTGGGGAAGGACGGCGGCCGAGGCCCGGGCCCCCACCGAGGCCGCGCTCCGTGCTGAGCGGTCCGCTCCGTGTTTCCCGCTTGCGTTCTCACCAGCACTCGCCCCCGCAAGGAGGCACGAACTCCAGGACCCCCTCGCACCAGATGAGGAAAGCGCAGCTCAGGGAGGGCACGTCACTCGCGGGAGACGGCGGCCCTTGGGTTTCAGCTCAGGACTTCGGTCTCCCGAGCCTGCGTTTCGGGGCAAGGCTCCGGTCCCGCGCTCCGGGAAACTGACAGGGACGCAGTCCCGCTTCTCCCCGCAGAAGGTGCTCCTCGGAGATCAGATCCGGGGACCCGTCAGAACCACCCCGGGCACGAGCTGGCAGGGAGCGACGCGCACCGCCCCTGCCCCCCCATCCCGCAGCCCGCGGCCCGCAGCCCGCAGCCCGCAGCCCGCAGCCCGCAGCCCGAGGAAGCGAGGAGCAGGCGATAGAGGCGCTGGGTTGGCAGGAGGGGAAACGGGGCCGGCAGGAGAAGCGAACCGCGGAGAGACTCCCTCCCAGGACGACGATGGCTGAACGGGGAGAGGAGGGAGCTTTGGGTCCTCTCTCGTCCTGCTTTGACCGGGATGTCCCCATTTTTCCACAGCGAGCGAGTATGGCTCTTGGATTCGGTGGGGAAGACGTGGTTTATCTGGAGGACTTTTCCCTTCGGGGGTTCAAAGTCCGTTCTCTGAGGCAAGGCTCCCTCTCTGCCTCCCTGTCCTTCCCATTCGCCTCCCCGGAAGCCAGCTCTCCTCCCGGTTTCCTGGATCCCTTGGCCACGGTCCTCTGTTGCAAACACAGGCAGGTGCAAAGAAGATGCGAAAGGCTGCCCGAGCCACGCGAACGGAAAGCTGAAGCCAGGGAGCCAGGAAGGGCTGGCTGCTGAGGGAGGACGTGTCCTGTCAGGAGGCTTTTCAACTCCCTCTGACAGATGCGGCCTGGAGGGGCGGGGCCCGGCCGGGGCCCTGGGGTGGTAGGGGTCGGGTGTGAGGGGGTGGGTGGGGAGGCGGGGGGAGGCGGGAAGAGAGGGAGGCCCCCGAGTGAGGGGACACCAAAAGCCTCAGCCATCAAGACTCCTCATCTTTGCATCCAGCGTTCTCAAACTCAAAACGAACGCAAGCTCATCCACCAGGAGCAACGTAGCAGCGTTTCCAAGCGAGGCAGGACCGCCCGAAGGCGAAAGCAGAATGGGATCCTAGTCAGGTGGAGCTTGAAACTCAGACCCACCCACCCCCCTACCCCCCACCACCTCCCCCCCTCCCCGCCACCCCGGGAAGGGGGCTTCTGGAAGGAAAAGCGAGACAAACTGACAGGGACAAACTTAGGTCGGGAAAGGAGTGTTGATTGTGAATGAGCCTCTCAAGGACAAGCGAGCGGGTACCGGGTTTTAGAAGATGACCTGCAGCGGCACAGACGCCAGCAAAGGCAGAAGCCATCCCGTCTTGGGTGAGGTGCCCGAGACGCGCCTCTCTAACCCAGTCCGCCCTGTCCTTGGAGAAGCGGGCGGTGTCTGGAAAAGCCTGACCAGGTGTCTTTCCTCGGTGGGCGGGGCTGGTCGCTTTGGGACCCGTTTGGGCCTCCCGGCACCGCCGTGGAATCCGTTCCACCTGACAGGACGACTCTACCCGGCGGCTGGGGCGGCGGGGGCGGGGCGCCGAGGGAAGGGCTGGGGTGTCACCGGAGCGGGAGCCGAGCGGGTGGGAAGAGGCCGAGGCCAGAGGGAGCCGGCGGGCGGCGTGTGCGGCGTCGGGGTCCCGGTCCCGGTCCCGGTCCCGGTCCCGCCGGGCTGGCCCCGATTGGCCCTGGGTTCGGGTGGGGCCGCGAGCTGGAAGGGTTGGGCTGTGGCGGGGAGGGGTTGGGCCCTGCCCATGGGCGGCGCCGGCGGGCCCGCGGTGCGGAGGGTGGCGGGGGGGGTGGGGGAGGGCTGGCTGGAGGGGTGGGGGGCGTCCGCGGAGGACGGAGGCCGGAGGCGGCAAAAGGCGAGGGAGGCAAAAGCCTACAGCACCCGGTATTCCCAGGCGGTCTCCCATCCAAGTACTAACCAGGCCCGACCCTGCTTAGCTTCCGAGATCAGACGAGATCGGGCGCGTTCAGGGTGGTATGGCCGTAGACGCTGGCGCCTGCCGCCGGCGCCCCTAAGAAGCCGCGCCGCGTCGCCCGGCCCGCGGCTCGCGCGCGCGCCTAGGCCTCTGTGACGCGCACCCGCCGCCGCCGGCGCCCCCTGCGCCCGCGCTCGGCCTGCCGCCTTCCTCCCGCTGCTGCCTCCCGCCGCGGCCGCCTCGGGCGCGGCCAGCGGGCCAGCCAAACCCTGCGCTGCCCCGCCCTGCTGCCCTCCCAGGGCGCGGAGGCCTGGAGCAGCCCGGGGTGCGAGGAGGCGGGGCGGGGCGGGCGGCGGTGGGAAACGAGGGGTGGTGGGGGCGGGGATGGGGGCGGGGCGCCTGGCTGGGCGCTCTCCCCTCGCGGCCCGGGAACACTCCAGGCCGCCCTGGCCGCTCGGATCCGGCGATGGGTCGCAGGAGATGCGGCTGCTGGGAGGTGGGGGGCGCGGGGCACTTGGCCCGAGGCGTCGGGGCGTCGGGCCGCCGGGCCCGTGCTCCTCTGAGTCCCCTCCGGCCCGAGGGGCCTCCCAGCGGGAGCCCTGACCTCTGCGGCGCCGGCCGGGCCCCGACTTGCCCAAACCCAGGCGGAGCCACCGGCGCGACCAGAGGGCGTCAGCGGAAGCCCGCCGCGCTGCCCCTGAGGGCGCGGGGAGGCGGGGCGGCCACCCTTCCTCCCGCCAGCGCCGCCCAGGAGACCGGCACCCCGCCCCCAACCCGCCCCTCGCGGGGACCCTGGACAGCTCCTGCTGGCGCCAGCCCAGAGACCCAGAGACAGAGACAGAGACAGAGACACGGAGAAACAGAGAAACGGCGACACGGAGAGGATCCAAGACACGGACCTAGACAGACACCCACCCTGACCCAGAGAGGCTCTGCCCAAGAGCTCGCTTCCCCCCCAGGAGGGCGGTGGTGCTGGAGCTGGGCCCGGGCCAGGAGGCAGGGGCCCCGGGGCTGGCGATCACCCCTGGGGCCCTAGGCCGCGCAGACAGGCTCTCAGGAGTCCCGGGCTCCCGGCATCGCTGCCCCGCCATCGCCCAGGAACCACAGACAGGCACCGGAGCTCGCTGGCGCGCTCTGTCTGCGCTTGCGTGTGCGTGTGCGTGTGCGTGTGCGTGTTGTGCGAGTGGGTGTGTAGGCGTGTGTGTGTGTGTGTGTGTGTGCGCGCGCGCGCGCGCCTGTGTGTCTGTGTGCCTGTGTGTGTGCGCGTCCGGGTTTGCGTGTTCCTTTCTCTCCGCTTCTTCACTCTGGCTCTTTTCCTCTTTCTGCCGGGCACCCCCGACCTTACTGAGGTGATAGAAGGAGCAGGCAGAAAAGTCAGGGCCCAGAGAACTTGGCACGAGAAAGCAGCTCCATCTACCAGACATGTAGAAGCCCCTCCCCGACGACCGACCGCAGCGTCCCCGTTCTGCTCAAGTGCCGCTGGGGACGTTGCCCGGGATCTCCCGCCCGCTAGGTCACCGACGAAGGCGCCTCCGTTTTCCCAAGAGCGCGCTCGCGCCCAGGACGGAGGGAGGAGCAGCACGGTGTGACGACGGGGAGGAAGAGTCGCGTCCGAAGGCCCGTCGGTGCCTGCCGACGTCCCGGCTCTCCCTGTCTCGAGACCTCTGGGCTTCAGGGTTCTGTGCCGCAAGGCTTTCCCGCCGCAGCCCCCGGGACCCAGGGCGCGCTGTGTGCGCTGCCCATCTCCAGCGTTTGGGCCCTGTGGGCCTTCTTGCGTCCCACTGGAAAGGGGACCCTGGGACGGAGAGAAGACGGGCAGGGGGCGGGCTTCGGCAAAGAGAGCGACGGCCATCCACAGACGTCCGACGAGGCCCTCCGGGGCGCCAAGCTCTCCATTTTCCACGGCACGTGTCCTCGTCAGGTTCTGCCACCTCTCGCCGGCATGCGTAGGCACACCGCTGGTCTTGCGGCCCCAGAGGCGAGGAGGCGAACGCCCCGGAGGCCGAGATTGGCACCCGCGTTCTCGGCTGCTGGGTGGCCAGCACCTAGGAGAGTGTCTGGCCGGAAGCAGCCAGGCGATCGATCCCTGGGTGCTGGATGAGCCTCGGCGGCAAGAAGTAGGCTCGTGGGGAAGGACGGCGGCCGAGGCCCGGGCCCCCACCGAGGCCGCGCTCCGTGCTGAGCGGTCCGCTCCGTGTTTCCCGCTTGCGTTCTCACCAGCACTCGCCCCCGCAAGGAGGCACGAACTCCAGGACCCCCTCGCACCAGATGAGGAAAGCGCAGCTCAGGGAGGGCACGTCACTCGCGGGAGACGGCGGCCCTTGGGTTTCAGCTCAGGACTTCGGTCTCCCGAGCCTGCGTTTCGGGGCAAGGCTCCGGTCCCGCGCTCCGGGAAACTGACAGGGACGCAGTCCCGCTTCTCCCCGCAGAAGGTGCTCCTCGGAGATCAGATCCGGGGACCCGTCAGAACCACCCCGGGCACGAGCTGGCAGGGAGCGACGCGCACCGCCCCTCCCCCCCCATCCCGCAGCCCGCAGCCCGCAGCCCGCAGCCCGCAGCCCGCAGCCCGAGGAAGCGAGGAGCAGGCGATAGAGGCGCTGGGTTGGCAGGAGGGGAAACGGGGCCGGCAGGAGAAGCGAACCGCGGAGAGACTCCCTCCCAGGACGACGATGGCTGAACGGGGAGAGGAGGGAGCTTTGGGTCCTCTCTCGTCCTGCTTTGACCGGGATGTCCCCATTTTTCCACAGCGAGCGAGTATGGCTCTTGGATTCGGTGGGGAAGACGTGGTTTATCTGGAGGACTTTTCCCTTCGGGGGTTCAAAGTCCGTTCTCTGAGGCAAGGCTCCCTCTCTGCCTCCCTGTCCTTCCCATTCGCCTCCCCGGAAGCCAGCTCTCCTCCCGGTTTCCTGGATCCCTTGGCCACGGTCCTCTGTTGCAAACACAGGCAGGTGCAAAGAAGATGCGAAAGGCTGCCCGAGCCACGCGAACGGAAAGCTGAAGCCAGGGAGCCAGGAAGGGCTGGCTGCTGAGGGAGGACGTGTCCTGTCAGGAGGCTTTTCAACTCCCTCTGACAGATGCGGCCTGGAGGGGCGGGGCCCGGCCGGGGCCCTGGGGTGGTAGGGGTCGGGTGTGAGGGGGTGGGTGGGGAGGCGGGGGGAGGCGGGAAGAGAGGGAGGCCCCCGAGTGAGGGGACACCAAAAGCCTCAGCCATCAAGACTCCTCATCTTTGCATCCAGCGTTCTCAAACTCAAAACGAACGCAAGCTCATCCACCAGGAGCAACGTAGCAGCGTTTCCAAGCGAGGCAGGACCGCCCGAAGGCGAAAGCAGAATGGGATCCCAGTCAGGTGGAGCTTGAAACTCAGACCCACCCACCCCCCTACCCCCCCACCCCGGGAAGGGGGCTTCTGGAAGGAAAAGCGAGACAAACTGACAGGGACAAACTTAGGTCGGGAAAGGAGTGTTGATTGTGAATGAGCCTCTCAAGGACAAGCGAGCGGGTACCAGGTTTTAGAAGATGACCTGCAGCGGCACAGACGCCAGCAAAGGCAGAAGCCATCCCGTCTTGGGTGAGGTGCCCGAGACGCGCCTCTCTAACCCAGTCCGCCCTGTCCTTGGAGAAGCGGGCGGTGTCTGGAAAAGCCTGACCAGGTGTCTTTCCTCGGTGGGCGGGGCTGGTCGCTTTGGGACCCGTTTGGGCCTCCCGGCACCGCCGTGGAATCCGTTCCACCTGACAGGACGACTCTACCCGGCGGCTGGGGCGGCGGGGGCGGGGCGCCGAGGGAAGGGCTGGGGTGTCACCGGAGCGGGAGCCGAGCGGGTGGGAAGAGGCCGAGGCCAGAGGGAGCCGGCGGGCGGCGTGTGCGGCGTCGGGGTCCCGGTCCCGGTCCCGGTCCCGGTCCCGCCGGGCTGGCCCCGATTGGCCCTGGGTTCGGGTGGGGCCGCGAGCTGGAAGGGTTGGGCTGTGGCGGGGAGGGGTTGGGCCCTGCCCATGGGCGGCGCCGGCGGGCCCGCGGTGCGGAGGGTGGCGGGGGGGGTGGGGGAGGGCTGGCTGGAGGGGTGGGGGGCGTCCGCGGAGGACGGAGGCCGGAGGCGGCAAAAGGCGAGGGAGGCAAAAGCCTACAGCACCCGGTATTCCCAGGCGGTCTCCCATCCAAGTACTAACCAGGCCCGACCCTGCTTAGCTTCCGAGATCAGACGAGATCGGGCGCGTTCAGGGTGGTATGGCCGTAGACGCTGGCGCCTGCCGCCGGCGCCCCTAAGAAGCCGCGCCGCGTCGCCCGGCCCGCGGCTCGCGCGCGCGCCCAGGCCTCTGTGACGCGCACCCGCCGCCGCCGGCGCCCCCTGCGCCCGCGCTCGGCCTGCCGCCTTCCTCCCGCTGCTGCCTCCCGCCGCGGCCGCCTCGGGCGCGGCCAGCGGGCCAGCCAAACCCTGCGCTGCCCCGCCCTGCTGCCCTCCCAGGGCGCGGAGGCCTGGAGCAGCCCGGGGTGCGAGGAGGCGGGGCGGGGCGGGCGGCGGTGGGAAACGAGGGGTGGTGGGGGCGGGGATGGGGGCGGGGCGCCTGGCTGGGCGCTCTCCCCTCGCGGCCCGGGAACACTCCAGGCCGCCCTGGCCGCTCGGATCCGGCGATGGGTCGCAGGAGATGCGGCTGCTGGGAGGTGGGGGGCGCGGGGCACTTGGCCCGAGGCGTCGGGGCGTCGGGCCGCCGGGCCCGTGCTCCTCTGAGTCCCCTCCGGCCCGAGGGGCCTCCCAGCGGGAGCCCTGACCTCTGCGGCGCCGGCCGGGCCCCGACTTGCCCAAACCCAGGCGGAGCCACCGGCGCGACCAGAGGGCGTCAGCGGAAGCCCGCCGCGCTGCCCCTGAGGGCGCGGGGAGGCGGGGCGGCCACCCTTCCTCCCGCCAGCGCCGCCCAGGAGACCGGCACCCCGCCCCCAACCCGCCCCTCGCGGGGACCCTGGACAGCTCCTGCTGGCGCCAGCCCAGAGACCCAGAGACAGAGACAGAGACAGAGACACGGAGAAACAGAGAAACGGCGACACGGAGAGGATCCAAGACACGGACCTAGACAGACACCCACCCTGACCCAGAGAGGCTCTGCCCAAGAGCTCGCTTCCCCCCCAGGAGGGCGGTGGTGCTGGAGCTGGGCCCGGGCCAGGAGGCAGGGGCCCCGGGGCTGGCGATCACCCCTGGGGCCCTAGGCCGCGCAGACAGGCTCTCAGGAGTCCCGGGCTCCCGGCATCGCTGCCCCGCCATCGCCCAGGAACCACAGACAGGCACCGGAGCTCGCTGGCGCGCTCTGTCTGCGCTTGCGTGTGCGTGTGCGTGTGCGTGTGCGTGTTGTGCGAGTGGGTGTGTAGGCGTGTGTGTGTGTGTGTGTGTGTGCGCGCGCGCGCGCGCCTGTGTGTCTGTGTGCCTGTGTGTGTGCGCGTCCGGGTTTGCGTGTTCCTTTCTCTCCGCTTCTTCACTCTGGCTCTTTTCCTCTTTCTGCCGGGCACCCCCGACCTTACTGAGGTGATAGAAGGAGCAGGCAGAAAAGTCAGGGCCCAGAGAACTTGGCACGAGAAAGCAGCTCCATCTACCAGACATGTAGAAGCCCCTCCCCGACGACCGACCGCAGCGTCCCCGTTCTGCTCAAGTGCCGCTGGGGACGTTGCCCGGGATCTCCCGCCCGCTAGGTCACCGACGAAGGCGCCTCCGTTTTCCCAAGAGCGCGCTCGCGCCCAGGACGGAGGGAGGAGCAGCACGGTGTGACGACGGGGAGGAAGAGTCGCGTCCGAAGGCCCGTCGGTGCCTGCCGACGTCCCGGCTCTCCCTGTCTCGAGACCTCTGGGCTTCAGGGTTCTGTGCCGCAAGGCTTTCCCGCCGCAGCCCCCGGGACCCAGGGCGCGCTGTGTGCGCTGCCCATCTCCAGCGTTTGGGCCCTGTGGGCCTTCTTGCGTCCCACTGGAAAGGGGACCCTGGGACGGAGAGAAGACGGGCAGGGGGCGGGCTTCGGCAAAGAGAGCGACGGCCATCCACAGACGTCCGACGAGGCCCTCCGGGGCGCCAAGCTCTCCATTTTCCACGGCACGTGTCCTCGTCAGGTTCTGCCACCTCTCGCCGGCATGCGTAGGCACACCGCTGGTCTTGCGGCCCCAGAGGCGAGGAGGCGAACGCCCCGGAGGCCGAGATTGGCACCCGCGTTCTCGGCTGCTGGGTGGCCAGCACCTAGGAGAGTGTCTGGCCGGAAGCAGCCAGGCGATCGATCCCTGGGTGCTGGATGAGCCTCGGCGGCAAGAAGTAGGCTCGTGGGGAAGGACGGCGGCCGAGGCCCGGGCCCCCACCGAGGCCGCGCTCCGTGCTGAGCGGTCCGCTCCGTGTTTCCCGCTTGCGTTCTCACCAGCACTCGCCCCCGCAAGGAGGCACGAACTCCAGGACCCCCTCGCACCAGATGAGGAAAGCGCAGCTCAGGGAGGGCACGTCACTCGCGGGAGACGGCGGCCCTTGGGTTTCAGCTCAGGACTTCGGTCTCCCGAGCCTGCGTTTCGGGGCAAGGCTCCGGTCCCGCGCTCCGGGAAACTGACAGGGACGCAGTCCCGCTTCTCCCCGCAGAAGGTGCTCCTCGGAGATCAGATCCGGGGACCCGTCAGAACCACCCCGGGCACGAGCTGGCAGGGAGCGACGCGCACCGCCCCTCCCCCCCCATCCCGCAGCCCGCAGCCCGCAGCCCGCAGCCCGCAGCCCGCAGCCCGAGGAAGCGAGGAGCAGGCGATAGAGGCGCTGGGTTGGCAGGAGGGGAAACGGGGCCGGCAGGAGAAGCGAACCGCGGAGAGACTCCCTCCCAGGACGACGATGGCTGAACGGGGAGAGGAGGGAGCTTTGGGTCCTCTCTCGTCCTGCTTTGACCGGGATGTCCCCATTTTTCCACAGCGAGCGAGTATGGCTCTTGGATTCGGTGGGGAAGACGTGGTTTATCTGGAGGACTTTTCCCTTCGGGGGTTCAAAGTCCGTTCTCTGAGGCAAGGCTCCCTCTCTGCCTCCCTGTCCTTCCCATTCGCCTCCCCGGAAGCCAGCTCTCCTCCCGGTTTCCTGGATCCCTTGGCCACGGTCCTCTGTTGCAAACACAGGCAGGTGCAAAGAAGATGCGAAAGGCTGCCCGAGCCACGCGAACGGAAAGCTGAAGCCAGGGAGCCAGGAAGGGCTGGCTGCTGAGGGAGGACGTGTCCTGTCAGGAGGCTTTTCAACTCCCTCTGACAGATGCGGCCTGGAGGGGCGGGGCCCGGCCGGGGCCCTGGGGTGGTAGGGGTCGGGTGTGAGGGGGTGGGTGGGGAGGCGGGGGGAGGCGGGAAGAGAGGGAGGCCCCCGAGTGAGGGGACACCAAAAGCCTCAGCCATCAAGACTCCTCATCTTTGCATCCAGCGTTCTCAAACTCAAAACGAACGCAAGCTCATCCACCAGGAGCAACGTAGCAGCGTTTCCAAGCGAGGCAGGACCGCCCGAAGGCGAAAGCAGAATGGGATCCCAGTCAGGTGGAGCTTGAAACTCAGACCCACCCACCCCCCTACCCCCCCACCCCGGGAAGGGGGCTTCTGGAAGGAAAAGCGAGACAAACTGACAGGGACAAACTTAGGTCGGGAAAGGAGTGTTGATTGTGAATGAGCCTCTCAAGGACAAGCGAGCGGGTACCAGGTTTTAGAAGATGACCTGCAGCGGCACAGACGCCAGCAAAGGCAGAAGCCATCCCGTCTTGGGTGAGGTGCCCGAGACGCGCCTCTCTAACCCAGTCCGCCCTGTCCTTGGAGAAGCGGGCGGTGTCTGGAAAAGCCTGACCAGGTGTCTTTCCTCGGTGGGCGGGGCTGGTCGCTTTGGGACCCGTTTGGGCCTCCCGGCACCGCCGTGGAATCCGTTCCACCTGACAGGACGACTCTACCCGGCGGCTGGGGCGGCGGGGGCGGGGCGCCGAGGGAAGGGCTGGGGTGTCACCGGAGCGGGAGCCGAGCGGGTGGGAAGAGGCCGAGGCCAGAGGGAGCCGGCGGGCGGCGTGTGCGGCGTCGGGGTCCCGGTCCCGGTCCCGGTCCCGGTCCCGCCGGGCTGGCCCCGATTGGCCCTGGGTTCGGGTGGGGCCGCGAGCTGGAAGGGTTGGGCTGTGGCGGGGAGGGGTTGGGCCCTGCCCATGGGCGGCGCCGGCGGGCCCGCGGTGCGGAGGGTGGCGGGGGGGGGTGGGGGAGGGCTGGCTGGAGGGGTGGGGGGCGTCCGCGGAGGACGGAGGCCGGAGGCGGCAAAAGGCGAGGGAGGCAAAAGCCTACAGCACCCGGTATTCCCAGGCGGTCTCCCATCCAAGTACTAACCAGGCCCGACCCTGCTTAGCTTCCGAGATCAGACGAGATCGGGCGCGTTCAGGGTGGTATGGCCGTAGACGCTGGCGCCTGCCGCCGGCGCCCCTAAGAAGCCGCGCCGCGTCGCCCGGCCCGCGGCTCGCGCGCGCGCCCAGGCCTCTGTGACGCGCACCCGCCGCCGCCGGCGCCCCCTGCGCCCGCGCTCGGCCTGCCGCCTTCCTCCCGCTGCTGCCTCCCGCCGCGGCCGCCTCGGGCGCGGCCAGCGGGCCAGCCAAACCCTGCGCTGCCCCGCCCTGCTGCCCTCCCAGGGCGCGGAGGCCTGGAGCAGCCCGGGGTGCGAGGAGGCGGGGCGGGGCGGGCGGCGGTGGGAAACGAGGGGTGGTGGGGGCGGGGATGGGGGCGGGGCGCCTGGCTGGGCGCTCTCCCCTCGCGGCCCGGGAACACTCCAGGCCGCCCTGGCCGCTCGGATCCGGCGATGGGTCGCAGGAGATGCGGCTGCTGGGAGGTGGGGGGCGCGGGGCACTTGGCCCGAGGCGTCGGGGCGTCGGGCCGCCGGGCCCGTGCTCCTCTGAGTCCCCTCCGGCCCGAGGGGCCTCCCAGCGGGAGCCCTGACCTCTGCGGCGCCGGCCGGGCCCCGACTTGCCCAAACCCAGGCGGAGCCACCGGCGCGACCAGAGGGCGTCAGCGGAAGCCCGCCGCGCTGCCCCTGAGGGCGCGGGGAGGCGGGGCGGCCACCCTTCCTCCCGCCAGCGCCGCCCAGGAGACCGGCACCCCGCCCCCAACCCGCCCCTCGCGGGGACCCTGGACAGCTCCTGCTGGCGCCAGCCCAGAGACCCAGAGACAGAGACAGAGACAGAGACACGGAGAAACAGAGAAACGGCGACACGGAGAGGATCCAAGACACGGACCTAGACAGACACCCACCCTGACCCAGAGAGGCTCTGCCCAAGAGCTCGCTTCCCCCCCAGGAGGGCGGTGGTGCTGGAGCTGGGCCCGGGCCAGGAGGCAGGGGCCCCGGGGCTGGCGATCACCCCTGGGGCCCTAGGCCGCGCAGACAGGCTCTCAGGAGTCCCGGGCTCCCGGCATCGCTGCCCCGCCATCGCCCAGGAACCACAGACAGGCACCGGAGCTCGCTGGCGCGCTCTGTCTGCGCTTGCGTGTGCGTGTGCGTGTGCGTGTGCGTGTTGTGCGAGTGGGTGTGTAGGCGTGTGTGTGTGTGTGTGTGTGTGCGCGCGCGCGCGCGCCTGTGTGTCTGTGTGCCTGTGTGTGTGCGCGTCCGGGTTTGCGTGTTCCTTTCTCTCCGCTTCTTCACTCTGGCTCTTTTCCTCTTTCTGCCGGGCACCCCCGACCTTACTGAGGTGATAGAAGGAGCAGGCAGAAAAGTCAGGGCCCAGAGAACTTGGCACGAGAAAGCAGCTCCATCTACCAGACATGTAGAAGCCCCTCCCCGACGACCGACCGCAGCGTCCCCGTTCTGCTCAAGTGCCGCTGGGGACGTTGCCCGGGATCTCCCGCCCGCTAGGTCACCGACGAAGGCGCCTCCGTTTTCCCAAGAGCGCGCTCGCGCCCAGGACGGAGGGAGGAGCAGCACGGTGTGACGACGGGGAGGAAGAGTCGCGTCCGAAGGCCCGTCGGTGCCTGCCGACGTCCCGGCTCTCCCTGTCTCGAGACCTCTGGGCTTCAGGGTTCTGTGCCGCAAGGCTTTCCCGCCGCAGCCCCCGGGACCCAGGGCGCGCTGTGTGCGCTGCCCATCTCCAGCGTTTGGGCCCTGTGGGCCTTCTTGCGTCCCACTGGAAAGGGGACCCTGGGACGGAGAGAAGACGGGCAGGGGGCGGGCTTCGGCAAAGAGAGCGACGGCCATCCACAGACGTCCGACGAGGCCCTCCGGGGCGCCAAGCTCTCCATTTTCCACGGCACGTGTCCTCGTCAGGTTCTGCCACCTCTCGCCGGCATGCGTAGGCACACCGCTGGTCTTGCGGCCCCAGAGGCGAGGAGGCGAACGCCCCGGAGGCCGAGATTGGCACCCGCGTTCTCGGCTGCTGGGTGGCCAGCACCTAGGAGAGTGTCTGGCCGGAAGCAGCCAGGCGATCGATCCCTGGGTGCTGGATGAGCCTCGGCGGCAAGAAGTAGGCTCGTGGGGAAGGACGGCGGCCGAGGCCCGGGCCCCCACCGAGGCCGCGCTCCGTGCTGAGCGGTCCGCTCCGTGTTTCCCGCTTGCGTTCTCACCAGCACTCGCCCCCGCAAGGAGGCACGAACTCCAGGACCCCCTCGCACCAGATGAGGAAAGCGCAGCTCAGGGAGGGCACGTCACTCGCGGGAGACGGCGGCCCTTGGGTTTCAGCTCAGGACTTCGGTCTCCCGAGCCTGCGTTTCGGGGCAAGGCTCCGGTCCCGCGCTCCGGGAAACTGACAGGGACGCAGTCCCGCTTCTCCCCGCAGAAGGTGCTCCTCGGAGATCAGATCCGGGGACCCGTCAGAACCACCCCGGGCACGAGCTGGCAGGGAGCGACGCGCACCGCCCCTCCCCCCCCATCCCGCAGCCCGCAGCCCGCAGCCCGCAGCCCGCAGCCCGCAGCCCGAGGAAGCGAGGAGCAGGCGATAGAGGCGCTGGGTTGGCAGGAGGGGAAACGGGGCCGGCAGGAGAAGCGAACCGCGGAGAGACTCCCTCCCAGGACGACGATGGCTGAACGGGGAGAGGAGGGAGCTTTGGGTCCTCTCTCGTCCTGCTTTGACCGGGATGTCCCCATTTTTCCACAGCGAGCGAGTATGGCTCTTGGATTCGGTGGGGAAGACGTGGTTTATCTGGAGGACTTTTCCCTTCGGGGGTTCAAAGTCCGTTCTCTGAGGCAAGGCTCCCTCTCTGCCTCCCTGTCCTTCCCATTCGCCTCCCCGGAAGCCAGCTCTCCTCCCGGTTTCCTGGATCCCTTGGCCACGGTCCTCTGTTGCAAACACAGGCAGGTGCAAAGAAGATGCGAAAGGCTGCCCGAGCCACGCGAACGGAAAGCTGAAGCCAGGGAGCCAGGAAGGGCTGGCTGCTGAGGGAGGACGTGTCCTGTCAGGAGGCTTTTCAACTCCCTCTGACAGATGCGGCCTGGAGGGGCGGGGCCCGGCCGGGGCCCTGGGGTGGTAGGGGTCGGGTGTGAGGGGGTGGGTGGGGAGGCGGGGGGAGGCGGGAAGAGAGGGAGGCCCCCGAGTGAGGGGACACCAAAAGCCTCAGCCATCAAGACTCCTCATCTTTGCATCCAGCGTTCTCAAACTCAAAACGAACGCAAGCTCATCCACCAGGAGCAACGTAGCAGCGTTTCCAAGCGAGGCAGGACCGCCCGAAGGCGAAAGCAGAATGGGATCCCAGTCAGGTGGAGCTTGAAACTCAGACCCACCCACCCCCCTACCCCCCCACCCCGGGAAGGGGGCTTCTGGAAGGAAAAGCGAGACAAACTGACAGGGACAAACTTAGGTCGGGAAAGGAGTGTTGATTGTGAATGAGCCTCTCAAGGACAAGCGAGCGGGTACCAGGTTTTAGAAGATGACCTGCAGCGGCACAGACGCCAGCAAAGGCAGAAGCCATCCCGTCTTGGGTGAGGTGCCCGAGACGCGCCTCTCTAACCCAGTCCGCCCTGTCCTTGGAGAAGCGGGCGGTGTCTGGAAAAGCCTGACCAGGTGTCTTTCCTCGGTGGGCGGGGCTGGTCGCTTTGGGACCCGTTTGGGCCTCCCGGCACCGCCGTGGAATCCGTTCCACCTGACAGGACGACTCTACCCGGCGGCTGGGGCGGCGGGGGCGGGGCGCCGAGGGAAGGGCTGGGGTGTCACCGGAGCGGGAGCCGAGCGGGTGGGAAGAGGCCGAGGCCAGAGGGAGCCGGCGGGCGGCGTGTGCGGCGTCGGGGTCCCGGTCCCGGTCCCGGTCCCGGTCCCGCCGGGCTGGCCCCGATTGGCCCTGGGTTCGGGTGGGGCCGCGAGCTGGAAGGGTTGGGCTGTGGCGGGGAGGGGTTGGGCCCTGCCCATGGGCGGCGCCGGCGGGCCCGCGGTGCGGAGGGTGGCGGGGGGGGTGGGGGAGGGCTGGCTGGAGGGGTGGGGGGCGTCCGCGGAGGACGGAGGCCGGAGGCGGCAAAAGGCGAGGGAGGCAAAAGCCTACAGCACCCGGTATTCCCAGGCGGTCTCCCATCCAAGTACTAACCAGGCCCGACCCTGCTTAGCTTCCGAGATCAGACGAGATCGGGCGCGTTCAGGGTGGTATGGCCGTAGACGCTGGCGCCTGCCGCCGGCGCCCCTAAGAAGCCGCGCCGCGTCGCCCGGCCCGCGGCTCGCGCGCGCGCCCAGGCCTCTGTGACGCGCACCCGCCGCCGCCGGCGCCCCCTGCGCCCGCGCTCGGCCTGCCGCCTTCCTCCCGCTGCTGCCTCCCGCCGCGGCCGCCTCGGGCGCGGCCAGCGGGCCAGCCAAACCCTGCGCTGCCCCGCCCTGCTGCCCTCCCAGGGCGCGGAGGCCTGGAGCAGCCCGGGGTGCGAGGAGGCGGGGCGGGGCGGGCGGCGGTGGGAAACGAGGGGTGGTGGGGGCGGGGATGGGGGCGGGGCGCCTGGCTGGGCGCTCTCCCCTCGCGGCCCGGGAACACTCCAGGCCGCCCTGGCCGCTCGGATCCGGCGATGGGTCGCAGGAGATGCGGCTGCTGGGAGGTGGGGGGCGCGGGGCACTTGGCCCGAGGCGTCGGGGCGTCGGGCCGCCGGGCCCGTGCTCCTCTGAGTCCCCTCCGGCCCGAGGGGCCTCCCAGCGGGAGCCCTGACCTCTGCGGCGCCGGCCGGGCCCCGACTTGCCCAAACCCAGGCGGAGCCACCGGCGCGACCAGAGGGCGTCAGCGGAAGCCCGCCGCGCTGCCCCTGAGGGCGCGGGGAGGCGGGGCGGCCACCCTTCCCCCCGCCAGCGCCGCCCAGGAGACCGGCACCCCGCCCCCAACCCGCCCCTCGCGGGGACCCTGGACAGCTCCTGCTGGCGCCAGCCCAGAGACCCAGAGACAGAGACAGAGACAGAGACACGGAGAAACAGAGAAACGGCGACACGGAGAGGATCCAAGACACGGACCTAGACAGACACCCACCCTGACCCAGAGAGGCTCTGCCCAAGAGCTCGCTTCCCCCCCAGGAGGGCGGTGGTGCTGGAGCTGGGCCCGGGCCAGGAGGCAGGGGCCCCGGGGCTGGCGATCACCCCTGGGGCCCTAGGCCGCGCAGACAGGCTCTCAGGAGTCCCGGGCTCCCGGCATCGCTGCCCCGCCATCGCCCAGGAACCACAGACAGGCACCGGAGCTCGCTGGCGCGCTCTGTCTGCGCTTGCGTGTGCGTGTGCGTGTGCGTGTGCGTGTTGTGCGAGTGGGTGTGTAGGCGTGTGTGTGTGTGTGTGTGTGTGTGCGCGCGCGCGCGCCTGTGTGTCTGTGTGCCTGTGTGTGTGCGCGTCCGGGTTTGCGTGTTCCTTTCTCTCCGCTTCTTCACTCTGGCTCTTTTCCTCTTTCTGCCGGGCACCCCCGACCTTACTGAGGTGATAGAAGGAGCAGGCAGAAAAGTCAGGGCCCAGAGAACTTGGCACGAGAAAGCAGCTCCATCTACCAGACATGTAGAAGCCCCTCCCCGACGACCGACCGCAGCGTCCCCGTTCTGCTCAAGTGCCGCTGGGGACGTTGCCCGGGATCTCCCGCCCGCTAGGTCACCGACGAAGGCGCCTCCGTTTTCCCAAGAGCGCGCTCGCGCCCAGGACGGAGGGAGGAGCAGCACGGTGTGACGACGGGGAGGAAGAGTCGCGTCCGAAGGCCCGTCGGTGCCTGCCGACGTCCCGGCTCTCCCTGTCTCGAGACCTCTGGGCTTCAGGGTTCTGTGCCGCAAGGCTTTCCCGCCGCAGCCCCCGGGACCCAGGGCGCGCTGTGTGCGCTGCCCGTCTCCAGCGTTTGGGCCCTGTGGGCCTTCTTGCGTCCCACTGGAAAGGGGACCCTGGGACGGAGAGAAGACGGGCAGGGGGCGGGCTTCGGCAAAGAGAGCGACGGCCATCCACAGACGTCCGACGAGGCCCTCCGGGGCGCCAAGCTCTCCATTTTCCACGGCACGTGTCCTCGTCAGGTTCTGCCACCTCTCGCCGGCATGCGTAGGCACACCGCTGGTCTTGCGGCCCCAGAGGCGAGGAGGCGAACGCCCCGGAGGCCGAGATTGGCACCCGCGTTCTCGGCTGCTGGGTGGCCAGCACCTAGGAGAGTGTCTGGCCGGAAGCAGCCAGGCGATCGATCCCTGGGTGCTGGATGAGCCTCGGCGGCAAGAAGTAGGCTCGTGGGGAAGGACGGCGGCCGAGGCCCGGGCCCCCACCGAGGCCGCGCTCCGTGCTGAGCGGTCCGCTCCGTGTTTCCCGCTTGCGTTCTCACCAGCACTCGCCCCCGCAAGGAGGCACGAACTCCAGGACCCCCTCGCACCAGATGAGGAAAGCGCAGCTCAGGGAGGGCACGTCACTCGCGGGAGACGGCGGCCCTTGGGTTTCAGCTCAGGACTTCGGTCTCCCGAGCCTGCGTTTCGGGGCAAGGCTCCGGTCCCGCGCTCCGGGAAACTGACAGGGACGCAGTCCCGCTTCTCCCCGCAGAAGGTGCTCCTCGGAGATCAGATCCGGGGACCCGTCAGAACCACCCCGGGCACGAGCTGGCAGGGAGCGACGCGCACCGCCCCTGCCCCCCCATCCCGCAGCCCGCGGCCCGCAGCCCGCAGCCCGCAGCCCGCAGCCCGCAGCCCGCAGCCCGAGGAAGCGAGGAGCAGGCGATAGAGGCGCTGGGTTGGCAGGAGGGGACACGGGGCCGGCAGGAGAAGCGAACCGCGAAGAGACTCCCTCCCAGGACGACGATGGCTGAACGGGGAGAGGAGGGAGCTTTGGGTCCTCTCTCGTCCTGCTTTGACCGGGATGTCCCCATTTTTCCACAGCGAGCGAGTATGGCTCTTGGATTCGGTGGGGAAGACGTGGTTTATCTGGAGGACTTTTCCCTTCGGGGGTTCAAAGTCCGTTCTCTGAGGCAAGGCTCCCTCTCTGCCTCCCTGTCCTTCCCATTCGCCTCCCCGGAAGCCAGCTCTCCTCCCGGTTTCCTGGATCCCTTGGCCACGGTCCTCTGTTGCAAACACAGGCAGGTGCAAAGAAGATGCGAAAGGCTGCCCGAGCCACGCGAACGGAAAGCTGAAGCCAGGGAGCCAGGAAGGGCTGGCTGCTGAGGGAGGACGTGTCCTGTCAGGAGGCTTTTCAACTCCCTCTGACAGATGCGGCCTGGAGGGGCGGGGCCCGGCCGGGGCCCTGGGGTGGTAGGGGTCGGGTGTGAGGGGGTGGGTGGGGAGGCGGGGGGAGGCGGGAAGAGAGGGAGGCCCCCGAGTGAGGGGACACCAAAAGCCTCAGCCATCAAGACTCCTCATCTTTGCATCCAGCGTTCTCAAACTCAAAACGAACGCAAGCTCATCCACCAGGAGCAACGTAGCAGCGTTTCCAAGCGAGGCAGGACCGCCCGAAGGCGAAAGCAGAATGGGATCCTAGTCAGGTGGAGCTTGAAACTCAGACCCACCCACCCCCCTACCCCCCCACCACCTCCCCCCCTCCCCGCCACCCCGGGAAGGGGGCTTCTGGAAGGAAAAGCGAGACAAACTGACAGGGACAAACTTAGGTCGGGAAAGGAGTGTTGATTGTGAATGAGCCTCTCAAGGACAAGCGAGCGGGTACCAGGTTTTAGAAGATGACCTGCAGCGGCACAGACGCCAGCAAAGGCAGAAGCCATCCCGTCTTGGGTGAGGTGCCCGAGACGCGCCTCTCTAACCCAGTCCGCCCTGTCCTTGGAGAAGCGGGCGGTGTCTGGAAAAGCCTGACCAGGTGTCTTTCCTCGGTGGGCGGGGCTGGTCGCTTTGGGACCCGTTTGGGCCTCCCGGCACCGCCGTGGAATCCGTTCCACCTGACAGGACGACTCTACCCGGCGGCTGGGGCGGCGGGGGCGGGGCGCCGAGGGAAGGGCTGGGGTGTCACCGGAGCGGGAGCCGAGCGGGTGGGAAGAGGCCGAGGCCAGAGGGAGCCGGCGGGCGGCGTGTGCGGCGTCGGGGTCCCGGTCCCGGTCCCGGTCCCGGTCCCGCCGGGCTGGCCCCGATTGGCCCTGGGTTCGGGTGGGGCCGCGAGCTGGAAGGGTTGGGCTGTGGCGGGGAGGGGTTGGGCCCTGCCCATGGGCGGCGCCGGCGGGCCCGCGGTGCGGAGGGTGGCGGGGGGGGTGGGGGAGGGCTGGCTGGAGGGGTGGGGGGCGTCCGCGGAGGACGGAGGCCGGAGGCGGCAAAAGGCGAGGGAGGCAAAAGCCTACAGCACCCGGTATTCCCAGGCGGTCTCCCATCCAAGTACTAACCAGGCCCGACCCTGCTTAGCTTCCGAGATCAGACGAGATCGGGCGCGTTCAGGGTGGTATGGCCGTAGACGCTGGCGCCTGCCGCCGGCGCCCCTAAGAAGCCGCGCCGCGTCGCCCGGCCCGCGGCTCGCGCGCGCGCCCAGGCCTCTGTGACGCGCACCCGCCGCCGCCGGCGCCCCCTGCGCCCGCGCTCGGCCTGCCGCCTTCCTCCCGCTGCTGCCTCCCGCCGCGGCCGCCTCGGGCGCGGCCAGCGGGCCAGCCAAACCCTGCGCTGCCCCGCCCTGCTGCCCTCCCAGGGCGCGGAGGCCTGGAGCAGCCCGGGGTGCGAGGAGGCGGGGCGGGGCGGGCGGCGGTGGGAAACGAGGGGTGGTGGGGGCGGGGATGGGGGCGGGGCGCCTGGCTGGGCGCTCTCCCCTCGCGGCCCGGGAACACTCCAGGCCGCCCTGGCCGCTCGGATCCGGCGATGGGTCGCAGGAGATGCGGCTGCTGGGAGGTGGGGGGCGCGGGGCACTTGGCCCGAGGCGTCGGGGCGTCGGGCCGCCGGGCCCGTGCTCCTCTGAGTCCCCTCCGGCCCGAGGGGCCTCCCAGCGGGAGCCCTGACCTCTGCGGCGCCGGCCGGGCCCCGACTTGCCCAAACCCAGGCGGAGCCACCGGCGCGACCAGAGGGCGTCAGCGGAAGCCCGCCGCGCTGCCCCTGAGGGCGCGGGGAGGCGGGGCGGCCACCCTTCCTCCCGCCAGCGCCGCCCAGGAGACCGGCACCCCGCCCCCAACCCGCCCCTCGCGGGGACCCTGGACAGCTCCTGCTGGCGCCAGCCCAGAGACCCAGAGACAGAGACAGAGACAGAGACACGGAGAAACAGAGAAACGGCGACACGGAGAGGATCCAAGACACGGACCTAGACAGACACCCACCCTGACCCAGAGAGGCTCTGCCCAAGAGCTCGCTTCCCCCCCAGGAGGGCGGTGGTGCTGGAGCTGGGCCCGGGCCAGGAGGCAGGGGCCCCGGGGCTGGCGATCACCCCTGGGGCCCTAGGCCGCGCAGACAGGCTCTCAGGAGTCCCGGGCTCCCGGCATCGCTGCCCCGCCATCGCCCAGGAACCACAGACAGGCACCGGAGCTCGCTGGCGCGCTCTGTCTGCGCTTGCGTGTGCGTGTGCGTGTGCGTGTGCGTGTTGTGCGAGTGGGTGTGTAGGCGTGTGTGTGTGTGTGTGTGTGTGTGCGCGCGCGCGCGCGCCTGTGTGTCTGTGTGCCTGTGTGTGTGCGCGTCCGGGTTTGCGTGTTCCTTTCTCTCCGCTTCTTCACTCTGGCTCTTTTCCTCTTTCTGCCGGGCACCCCCGACCTTACTGAGGTGATAGAAGGAGCAGGCAGAAAAGTCAGGGCCCAGAGAACTTGGCACGAGAAAGCAGCTCCATCTACCAGACATGTAGAAGCCCCTCCCCGACGACCGACCGCAGCGTCCCCGTTCTGCTCAAGTGCCGCTGGGGACGTTGCCCGGGATCTCCCGCCCGCTAGGTCACCGACGAAGGCGCCTCCGTTTTCCCAAGAGCGCGCTCGCGCCCAGGACGGAGGGAGGAGCAGCACGGTGTGACGACGGGGAGGAAGAGTCGCGTCCGAAGGCCCGTCGGTGCCTGCCGACGTCCCGGCTCTCCCTGTCTCGAGACCTCTGGGCTTCAGGGTTCTGTGCCGCAAGGCTTTCCCGCCGCAGCCCCCGGGACCCAGGGCGCGCTGTGTGCGCTGCCCGTCTCCAGCGTTTGGGCCCTGTGGGCCTTCTTGCGTCCCACTGGAAAGGGGACCCTGGGACGGAGAGAAGACGGGCAGGGGGCGGGCTTCGGCAAAGAGAGCGACGGCCATCCACAGACGTCCGACGAGGCCCTCCGGGGCGCCAAGCTCTCCATTTTCCACGGCACGTGTCCTCGTCAGGTTCTGCCACCTCTCGCCGGCATGCGTAGGCACACCGCTGGTCTTGCGGCCCCAGAGGCGAGGAGGCGAACGCCCCGGAGGCCGAGATTGGCACCCGCGTTCTCGGCTGCTGGGTGGCCAGCACCTAGGAGAGTGTCTGGCCGGAAGCAGCCAGGCGATCGATCCCTGGGTGCTGGATGAGCCTCGGCGGCAAGAAGTAGGCTCGTGGGGAAGGACGGCGGCCGAGGCCCGGGCCCCCACCGAGGCCGCGCTCCGTGCTGAGCGGTCCGCTCCGTGTTTCCCGCTTGCGTTCTCACCAGCACTCGCCCCCGCAAGGAGGCACGAACTCCAGGACCCCCTCGCACCAGATGAGGAAAGCGCAGCTCAGGGAGGGCACGTCACTCGCGGGAGACGGCGGCCCTTGGGTTTCAGCTCAGGACTTCGGTCTCCCGAGCCTGCGTTTCGGGGCAAGGCTCCGGTCCCGCGCTCCGGGAAACTGACAGGGACGCAGTCCCGCTTCTCCCCGCAGAAGGTGCTCCTCGGAGATCAGATCCGGGGACCCGTCAGAACCACCCCGGGCACGAGCTGGCAGGGAGCGACGCGCACCGCCCCTCCCCCCCCATCCCGCAGCCCGCAGCCCGCAGCCCGCAGCCCGCAGCCCGCAGCCCGAGGAAGCGAGGAGCAGGCGATAGAGGCGCTGGGTTGGCAGGAGGGGAAACGGGGCCGGCAGGAGAAGCGAACCGCGGAGAGACTCCCTCCCAGGACGACGATGGCTGAACGGGGAGAGGAGGGAGCTTTGGGTCCTCTCTCGTCCTGCTTTGACCGGGATGTCCCCATTTTTCCACAGCGAGCGAGTATGGCTCTTGGATTCGGTGGGGAAGACGTGGTTTATCTGGAGGACTTTTCCCTTCGGGGGTTCAAAGTCCGTTCTCTGAGGCAAGGCTCCCTCTCTGCCTCCCTGTCCTTCCCATTCGCCTCCCCGGAAGCCAGCTCTCCTCCCGGTTTCCTGGATCCCTTGGCCACGGTCCTCTGTTGCAAACACAGGCAGGTGCAAAGAAGATGCGAAAGGCTGCCCGAGCCACGCGAACGGAAAGCTGAAGCCAGGGAGCCAGGAAGGGCTGGCTGCTGAGGGAGGACGTGTCCTGTCAGGAGGCTTTTCAACTCCCTCTGACAGATGCGGCCTGGAGGGGCGGGGCCCGGCCGGGGCCCTGGGGTGGTAGGGGTCGGGTGTGAGGGGGTGGGTGGGGAGGCGGGGGGAGGCGGGAAGAGAGGGAGGCCCCCGAGTGAGGGGACACCAAAAGCCTCAGCCATCAAGACTCCTCATCTTTGCATCCAGCGTTCTCAAACTCAAAACGAACGCAAGCTCATCCACCAGGAGCAACGTAGCAGCGTTTCCAAGCGAGGCAGGACCGCCCGAAGGCGAAAGCAGAATGGGATCCTAGTCAGGTGGAGCTTGAAACTCAGACCCACCCACCCCCCTACCCCCCCACCACCTCCCCCCCTCCCCGCCACCCCGGGAAGGGGGCTTCTGGAAGGAAAAGCGAGACAAACTGACAGGGACAAACTTAGGTCGGGAAAGGAGTGTTGATTGTGAATGAGCCTCTCAAGGACAAGCGAGCGGGTACCAGGTTTTAGAAGATGACCTGCAGCGGCACAGACGCCAGCAAAGGCAGAAGCCATCCCGTCTTGGGTGAGGTGCCCGAGACGCGCCTCTCTAACCCAGTCCGCCCTGTCCTTGGAGAAGCGGGCGGTGTCTGGAAAAGCCTGACCAGGTGTCTTTCCTCGGTGGGCGGGGCTGGTCGCTTTGGGACCCGTTTGGGCCTCCCGGCACCGCCGTGGAATCCGTTCCACCTGACAGGACGACTCTACCCGGCGGCTGGGGCGGCGGGGGGCGGGGCGCCGAGGGAAGGGCTGGGGTGTCACCGGAGCGGGAGCCGAGCGGGTGGGAAGAGGCCGAGGCCAGAGGGAGCCGGCGGGCGGCGTGTGCGGCGTCGGGGTCCCGGTCCCGGTCCCGGTCCCGGTCCCGCCGGGCTGGCCCCGATTGGCCCTGGGTTCGGGTGGGGCCGCGAGCTGGAAGGGTTGGGCTGTGGCGGGGAGGGGTTGGGCCCTGCCCATGGGCGGCGCCGGCGGGCCCGCGGTGCGGAGGGTGGCGGGGGGGGTGGGGGAGGGCTGGCTGGAGGGGTGGGGGGCGTCCGCGGAGGACGGAGGCCGGAGGCGGCAAAAGGCGAGGGAGGCAAAAGCCTACAGCACCCGGTATTCCCAGGCGGTCTCCCATCCAAGTACTAACCAGGCCCGACCCTGCTTAGCTTCCGAGATCAGACGAGATCGGGCGCGTTCAGGGTGGTATGGCCGTAGACGCTGGCGCCTGCCGCCGGCGCCCCTAAGAAGCCGCGCCGCGTCGCCCGGCCCGCGGCTCGCGCGCGCGCCTAGGCCTCTGTGACGCGCACACCCGCCGCCGCCGGCGCCCCCTGCGCCCGCGCTCGGCCTGCCGCCTTCCTCCCGCTGCTGCCTCCCGCCGCGGCCGCCTCGGGCGCGGCCAGCGGGCCAGCCAAACCCTGCGCTGCCCCGCCCTGCTGCCCTCCCAGGGCGCGGAGGCCTGGAGCAGCCCGGGGTGCGAGGAGGCGGGGCGGGGCGGGCGGCGGTGGGAAACGAGGGGTGGTGGGGGCGGGGATGGGGGCGGGGCGCCTGGCTGGGCGCTCTCCCCTCGCGGCCCGGGAACACTCCAGGCCGCCCTGGCCGCTCGGATCCGGCGATGGGTCGCAGGAGATGCGGCTGCTGGGAGGTGGGGGGCGCGGGGGCACTTGGCCCGAGGCGTCGGGGCGTCGGGCCGC
>NW_027222004.1:0-27113 GCF_041296265.1 Equus caballus
ACGCACACGCACACGCAAGCGCAGACAGAGCGCGCCAGCGAGCTCCGGTGCCTGTCTGTGGTTCCTGGGCGATGGCGGGGCAGCGATGCGGGAGCCCGGGACTCCTGAGAGCCTGTCTGCGCGGCCTAGGGCCCCAGGGGTGATCGCCAGCCCCGGGGCCCCTGCCTCCTGGCCCGGGCCCAGCTCCAGCACCACCGCCCTCCTGGGGGGGAAGCGAGCTCTTGGGCAGAGCCTCTCTGGGTCAGGGTGGGTGTCTGTCTAGGTCCGTGTCTTGGATCCTCTCCGTGTCGCCGTTTCTCTGTTTCTCCGTGTCTCTGTCTCTGTCTCTGTCTCTGGGTCTCTGGGCTGGCGCCAGCAGGAGCTGTCCAGGGTCCCCGCGAGGGGCGGGTTGGGGGCGGGGTGCCGGTCTCCTGGGCGGCGCTGGCGGGAGGAAGGGTGGCCGCCCCGCCTCCCCGCGCCCTCAGGGGCAGCGCGGCGGGCTTCCGCTGACGCCCTCTGGTCGCGCCGGTGGCTCCGCCTGGGTTTGGGCAAGTCGGGGCCCGGCCGGCGCCGCAGAGGTCAGGGCTCCCGCTGGGAGGCCCCTCGGCCGGAGGGGACTCAGAGGAGCACGGGCCCGGCGGCCCGACGCCCCGACGCCTCGGGCCAAGTGCCCCGCGCCCCCCACCTCCCAGCAGCCGCATCTCCTGCGACCCATCGCCGGATCCGAGCGGCCAGGGCGGCCTGGAGTGTTCCCGGGCCGCGAGGGGAGAGCGCCCAGCCAGGCGCCCCGCCCCCATCCCCGCCCCCACCACCCCTCGTTTCCCACCGCCGCCCGCCCCGCCCCGCCTCCTCGCACCCCGGGCTGCTCCAGGCCTCCGCGCCCTGGGAGGGCAGCAGGGCGGGGCAGCGCAGGGTTTGGCTGGCCCGCTGGCCGCGCCCGAGGCGGCCGCGGCGGGAGGCAGCAGCGGGAGGAAGGCGGCAGGCCGAGCGCGGGCGCAGGGGGCGCCGGCGGCGGCGGTGTGCGCGTCACAGAGGCCTGGGCGCGCGCGCGAGCCGCGGGGCCGGGCGACGCGGCGCGGCTTCTTAGGGGCGCCGGCGGCAGGCGCCAGCGTCTACGGCCATACCACCCTGAACGCGCCCGATCTCGTCTGATCTCGGAAGCTAAGCAGGGTCGGGCCCTGGTTAGTACTTGGATGGGAGACCGCCTGGGAATACCGGGTGCTGTAGGCTTTTGCCTCCCTCGCCTTTTGCCGCCTCCGGCCTCCGTCCTCCGCGGACGCCCCCCACCCCTCCAGCCAGCCCTCCCCCACCCCCCCCCGCCACCCTCCGCACCGCGGGCCCGCCGGCGCCGCCCATGGGCAGGGCCCAACCCCTCCCCGCCACAGCCCAACCCTTCCAGCTCGCGGCCCCACCCGAACCCAGGGCCAATCGGGGCCAGCCCGGCGGGACCGGGACCGGGACCGGGACCGGGACCCCGACGCCGCACACGCCGCCCGCCGGCTCCCTCTGGCCTCGGCCTCTTCCCACCCGCTCGGCTCCCGCTCCGGTGACACCCCAGCCCTTCCCTCGGCGCCCCGCCCCCGCCGCCCCAGCCGCCGGGTAGAGTCGTCCTGTCAGGTGGAACGGATTCCACGGCGGTGCCGGGAGGCCCAAACGGGTCCCAAAGCGACCAGCCCCGCCCACCGAGGAAAGACACCTGGTCAGGCTTTTCCAGACACCGCCCGCTTCTCCAAGGACAGGGCGGACTGGGTTAGAGAGGCGCGTCTCGGGCACCTCACCCAAGACGGGATGGCTTCTGCCTTTGCTGGCGTCTGTGCCGCTGCAGGTCATCTTCTAAAACCTGGTACCCGCTCGCTTGTCCTTGAGAGGCTCATTCACAATCAACACTCCTTTCCCGACCTAAGTTTGTCCCTGTCAGTTTGTCTCGCTTTTCCTTCCAGAAGCCCCCTTCCCGGGGTGGGGGGGTAGGGGGGTGGGTGGGTCTGAGTTTCAAGCTCCACCTGACTGGGATCCCATTCTGCTTTCGCCTTCGGGCGGTCCTGCCTCGCTTGGAAACGCTGCTACGTTGCTCCTGGTGGATGAGCTTGCGTTCGTTTTGAGTTTGAGAACGCTGGATGCAAAGATGAGGAGTCTTGATGGCTGAGGCTTTTGGTGTCCCCTCACTCGGGGGCCTCCCTCTCTTCCCGCCTCCCCCCGCCTCCCCACCCACCCCCTCACACCCGACCCCTACCACCCCAGGGCCCCGGCCGGGCCCCGCCCCTCCAGGCCGCATCTGTCAGAGGGAGTTGAAAAGCCTCCTGACAGGACACGTCCTCCCTCAGCAGCCAGCCCTTCCTGGCTCCCTGGCTTCAGCTTTCCGTTCGCGTGGCTCGGGCAGCCTTTCGCATCTTCTTTGCACCTGCCTGTGTTTGCAACAGAGGACCGTGGCCAAGGGATCCAGGAAACCGGGAGGAGAGTTGGCTTAAGGGGAGGCGAATGGGAAGGACAGGGAGGCAGAGAGGGAGCCTTGCCTCAGAGAACGGACTTTGAACCCCCGAAGGGAAAAGTCCTCCAGATAAACCACGTCTTCCCCACCGAATCCAAGAGCCATACTCGCTCGCTGTGGAAAAATGGGGACATCCCGGTCAAAGCAGGACGAGAGAGGACCCAAAGCTCCCTCCTCTCCCCGTTCAGCCATCGTCGTCCTGGGAGGGAGTCTCTCCGCGGTTCGCTTCTCCTGCCGGCCCCGTTTCCCCTCCTGCCAACCCAGCGCCTCTATCGCCTGCTCCTCGCTTCCTCGGGCTGCGGGCTGCGGGCTGCGGGCTGCGGGCTGCGGGCTGCGGGCCGCGGGCTGCGGGATGGGGGGGCAGGGGCGGTGCGCGTCGCTCCCTGCCAGCTCGTGCCCGGGGTGGTTCTGACGGGTCCCCGGATCTGATCTCCGAGGAGCACCTTCTGCGGGGAGAAGCGGGACTGCGTCCCTGTCAGTTTCCCGGAGCGCGGGACCGGAGCCTTGCCCCGAAACGCAGGCTCGGGAGACCGAAGTCCTGAGCTGAAACCCAAGGGCCGCCGTCTCCCGCGAGTGACGTGCCCTCCCTGAGCTGCGCTTTCCTCATCTGGTGCGAGGGGGTCCTGGAGTTCGTGCCTCCTTGCGGGGGCGAGTGCTGGTGAGAACGCAAGCGGGAAACACGGAGCGGACCGCTCAGCACGGAGCGCGGCCTCGGTGGGGGCCCGGGCCTCGGCCGCCGTCCTTCCCCACGAGCCTACTTCTTGCCGCCGAGGCTCATCCAGCACCCAGGGATCGATCGCCTGGCTGCTTCCGGCCAGACACTCTCCTAGGTGCTGGCCACCCAGCAGCCGAGAACGCGGGTGCCAATCTCGGCCTCCGGGGCGTTCGCCTCCTCGCCTCTGGGGCCGCAAGACCAGCGGTGTGCCTACGCATGCCGGCGAGAGGTGGCAGAACCTGACGAGGACACGTGCCGTGGAAAATGGAGAGCTTGGCGCCCCGGAGGGCCTCGTCGGACGTCTGTGGATGGCCGTCGCTCTCTTTGCCGAAGCCCGCCCCCTGCCCGTCTTCTCTCCGTCCCAGGGTCCCCTTTCCAGTGGGACGCAAGAAGGCCCACAGGGCCCAAACGCTGGAGATGGGCAGCGCACACAGCGCGCCCTGGGTCCCGGGGGCTGCGGCGGGAAAGCCTTGCGGCACAGAACCCTGAAGCCCAGAGGTCTCGAGACAGGGAGAGCCGGGACGTCGGCAGGCACCGACGGGCCTTCGGACGCGACTCTTCCTCCCCGTCGTCACACCGTGCTGCTCCTCCCTCCGTCCTGGGCGCGAGCGCGCTCTTGGGAAAACGGAGGCGCCTTCGTCGGTGACCTAGCGGGCGGGAGATCCCGGGCAACGTCCCCAGCGGCACTTGAGCAGAACGGGGACGCTGCGGTCGGTCGTCGGGGAGGGGCTTCTACATGTCTGGTAGATGGAGCTGCTTTCTCGTGCCAAGTTCTCTGGGCCCTGACTTTTCTGCCTGCTCCTTCTATCACCTCAGTAAGGTCGGGGGTGCCCGGCAGAAAGAGGAAAAGAGCCAGAGTGAAGAAGCGGAGAGAAAGGAACACGCAAACCCGGACGCGCACACACACAGGCACACAGACACACAGGCGCGCGCGCGCGCGCACACACACACACACACACACACGCCTACACACCCACTCGCACAACACGCACACGCACACGCACACGCACACGCAAGCGCAGACAGAGCGCGCCAGCGAGCTCCGGTGCCTGTCTGTGGTTCCTGGGCGATGGCGGGGCAGCGATGCCGGGAGCCCGGGACTCCTGAGAGCCTGTCTGCGCGGCCTAGGGCCCCAGGGGTGATCGCCAGCCCCGGGGCCCCTGCCTCCTGGCCCGGGCCCAGCTCCAGCACCACCGCCCTCCTGGGGGGGAAGCGAGCTCTTGGGCAGAGCCTCTCTGGGTCAGGGTGGGTGTCTGTCTAGGTCCGTGTCTTGGATCCTCTCCGTGTCGCCGTTTCTCTGTTTCTCCGTGTCTCTGTCTCTGTCTCTGTCTCTGGGTCTCTGGGCTGGCGCCAGCAGGAGCTGTCCAGGGTCCCCGCGAGGGGCGGGTTGGGGGCGGGGTGCCGGTCTCCTGGGCGGCGCTGGCGGGGGGAAGGGTGGCCGCCCCGCCTCCCCGCGCCCTCAGGGGCAGCGCGGCGGGCTTCCGCTGACGCCCTCTGGTCGCGCCGGTGGCTCCGCCTGGGTTTGGGCAAGTCGGGGCCCGGCCGGCGCCGCAGAGGTCAGGGCTCCCGCTGGGAGGCCCCTCGGGCCGGAGGGGACTCAGAGGAGCACGGGCCCGGCGGCCCGACGCCCCGACGCCTCGGGCCAAGTGCCCCGCGCCCCCCACCTCCCAGCAGCCGCATCTCCTGCGACCCATCGCCGGATCCGAGCGGCCAGGGCGGCCTGGAGTGTTCCCGGGCCGCGAGGGGAGAGCGCCCAGCCAGGCGCCCCGCCCCCATCCCCGCCCCCACCACCCCTCGTTTCCCACCGCCGCCCGCCCCGCCCCGCCTCCTCGCACCCCGGGCTGCTCCAGGCCTCCGCGCCCTGGGAGGGCAGCAGGGCGGGGCAGCGCAGGGTTTGGCTGGCCCGCTGGCCGCGCCCGAGGCGGCCGCGGCGGGAGGCAGCAGCGGGAGGAAGGCGGCAGGCCGAGCGCGGGCGCAGGGGGCGCCGGCGGCGGCGGGTGCGCGTCACAGAGGCCTGGGCGCGCGCGCGAGCCGCGGGCCGGGCGACGCGGCGCGGCTTCTTAGGGGCGCCGGCGGCAGGCGCCAGCGTCTACGGCCATACCACCCTGAACGCGCCCGATCTCGTCTGATCTCGGAAGCTAAGCAGGGTCGGGCCTGGTTAGTACTTGGATGGGAGACCGCCTGGGAATACCGGGTGCTGTAGGCTTTTGCCTCCCTCGCCTTTTGCCGCCTCCGGCCTCCGTCCTCCGCGGACGCCCCCCACCCCTCCAGCCAGCCCTCCCCCACCCCCCCCGCCACCCTCCGCACCGCGGGCCCGCCGGCGCCGCCCATGGGCAGGGCCCAACCCCTCCCCGCCACAGCCCAACCCTTCCAGCTCGCGGCCCCACCCGAACCCAGGGCCAATCGGGGCCAGCCCGGCGGGACCGGGACCGGGACCGGGACCGGGACCCCGACGCCGCACACGCCGCCCGCCGGCTCCCTCTGGCCTCGGCCTCTTCCCACCCGCTCGGCTCCCGCTCCGGTGACACCCCAGCCCTTCCCTCGGCGCCCCGCCCCCGCCGCCCCAGCCGCCGGGTAGAGTCGTCCTGTCAGGTGGAACGGATTCCACGGCGGTGCCGGGAGGCCCAAACGGGTCCCAAAGCGACCAGCCCCGCCCACCGAGGAAAGACACCTGGTCAGGCTTTTCCAGACACCGCCCGCTTCTCCAAGGACAGGGCGGACTGGGTTAGAGAGGCGCGTCTCGGGCACCTCACCCAAGACGGGATGGCTTCTGCCTTTGCTGGCGTCTGTGCCGCTGCAGGTCATCTTCTAAAACCTGGTACCCGCTCGCTTGTCCTTGAGAGGCTCATTCACAATCAACACTCCTTTCCCGACCTAAGTTTGTCCCTGTCAGTTTGTCTCGCTTTTCCTTCCAGAAGCCCCCTTCCCGGGGTGGCGGGGAGGGGGGGAGGTGGTGGGGGGGTAGGGGGGTGGGTGGGTCTGAGTTTCAAGCTCCACCTGACTAGGATCCCATTCTGCTTTCGCCTTCGGGCGGTCCTGCCTCGCTTGGAAACGCTGCTACGTTGCTCCTGGTGGATGAGCTTGCGTTCGTTTTGAGTTTGAGAACGCTGGATGCAAAGATGAGGAGTCTTGATGGCTGAGGCTTTTGGTGTCCCCTCACTCGGGGGCCTCCCTCTCTTCCCGCCTCCCCCCGCCTCCCCACCCACCCCCTCACACCCGACCCCTACCACCCCAGGGCCCCGGCCGGGCCCCGCCCCTCCAGGCCGCATCTGTCAGAGGGAGTTGAAAAGCCTCCTGACAGGACACGTCCTCCCTCAGCAGCCAGCCCTTCCTGGCTCCCTGGCTTCAGCTTTCCGTTCGCGTGGCTCGGGCAGCCTTTCGCATCTTCTTTGCACCTGCCTGTGTTTGCAACAGAGGACCGTGGCCAAGGGATCCAGGAAACCGGGAGGAGAGCTGGCTTCCGGGGAGGCGAATGGGAAGGACAGGGAGGCAGAGAGGGAGCCTTGCCTCAGAGAACGGACTTTGAACCCCCGAAGGGAAAAGTCCTCCAGATAAACCACGTCTTCCCCACCGAATCCAAGAGCCATACTCGCTCGCTGTGGAAAAATGGGGACATCCCGGTCAAAGCAGGACGAGAGAGGACCCAAAGCTCCCTCCTCTCCCCGTTCAGCCATCGTCGTCCTGGGAGGGAGTCTCTTCGCGGTTCGCTTCTCCTGCCGGCCCCGTGTCCCCTCCTGCCAACCCAGCGCCTCTATCGCCTGCTCCTCGCTTCCTCGGGCTGCGGGCTGCGGGCTGCGGGCTGCGGGCTGCGGGCTGCGGGCCGCGGGCTGCGGGATGGGGGGGCAGGGGCGGTGCGCGTCGCTCCCTGCCAGCTCGTGCCCGGGGTGGTTCTGACGGGTCCCCGGATCTGATCTCCGAGGAGCACCTTCTGCGGGGAGAAGCGGGACTGCGTCCCTGTCAGTTTCCCGGAGCGCGGGACCGGAGCCTTGCCCCGAAACGCAGGCTCGGGAGACCGAAGTCCTGAGCTGAAACCCAAGGGCCGCCGTCTCCCGCGAGTGACGTGCCCTCCCTGAGCTGCGCTTTCCTCATCTGGTGCGAGGGGGTCCTGGAGTTCGTGCCTCCTTGCGGGGGCGAGTGCTGGTGAGAACGCAAGCGGGAAACACGGAGCGGACCGCTCAGCACGGAGCGCGGCCTCGGTGGGGGCCCGGGCCTCGGCCGCCGTCCTTCCCCACGAGCCTACTTCTTGCCGCCGAGGCTCATCCAGCACCCAGGGATCGATCGCCTGGCTGCTTCCGGCCAGACACTCTCCTAGGTGCTGGCCACCCAGCAGCCGAGAACGCGGGTGCCAATCTCGGCCTCCGGGGCGTTCGCCTCCTCGCCTCTGGGGCCGCAAGACCAGCGGTGTGCCTACGCATGCCGGCGAGAGGTGGCAGAACCTGACGAGGACACGTGCCGTGGAAAATGGAGAGCTTGGCGCCCCGGAGGGCCTCGTCGGACGTCTGTGGATGGCCGTCGCTCTCTTTGCCGAAGCCCGCCCCCTGCCCGTCTTCTCTCCGTCCCAGGGTCCCCTTTCCAGTGGGACGCAAGAAGGCCCACAGGGCCCAAACGCTGGAGACGGGCAGCGCACACAGCGCGCCCTGGGTCCCGGGGGCTGCGGCGGGAAAGCCTTGCGGCACAGAACCCTGAAGCCCAGAGGTCTCGAGACAGGGAGAGCCGGGACGTCGGCAGGCACCGACGGGCCTTCGGACGCGACTCTTCCTCCCCGTCGTCACACCGTGCTGCTCCTCCCTCCGTCCTGGGCGCGAGCGCGCTCTTGGGAAAACGGAGGCGCCTTCGTCGGTGACCTAGCGGGCGGGAGATCCCGGGCAACGTCCCCAGCGGCACTTGAGCAGAACGGGGACGCTGCGGTCGGTCGTCGGGGAGGGGCTTCTACATGTCTGGTAGATGGAGCTGCTTTCTCGTGCCAAGTTCTCTGGGCCCTGACTTTTCTGCCTGCTCCTTCTATCACCTCAGTAAGGTCGGGGGTGCCCGGCAGAAAGAGGAAAAGAGCCAGAGTGAAGAAGCGGAGAGAAAGGAACACGCAAACCCGGACGCGCACACACACAGGCACACAGACACACAGGCGCGCGCGCGCGCGCACACACACACACACACACACACACGCCTACACACCCACTCGCACAACACGCACACGCACACGCACACGCACACGCAAGCGCAGACAGAGCGCGCCAGCGAGCTCCGGTGCCTGTCTGTGGTTCCTGGGCGATGGCGGGGCAGCGATGCCGGGAGCCCGGGACTCCTGAGAGCCTGTCTGCGCGGCCTAGGGCCCCAGGGGTGATCGCCAGCCCCGGGGCCCCTGCCTCCTGGCCCGGGCCCAGCTCCAGCACCACCGCCCTCCTGGGGGGGAAGCGAGCTCTTGGGCAGAGCCTCTCTGGGTCAGGGTGGGTGTCTGTCTAGGTCCGTGTCTTGGATCCTCTCCGTGTCGCCGTTTCTCTGTTTCTCCGTGTCTCTGTCTCTGTCTCTGTCTCTGGGTCTCTGGGCTGGCGCCAGCAGGAGCTGTCCAGGGTCCCCGCGAGGGGCGGGTTGGGGGCGGGGTGCCGGTCTCCTGGGCGGCGCTGGCGGGGGGAAGGGTGGCCGCCCCGCCTCCCCGCGCCCTCAGGGGCAGCGCGGCGGGCTTCCGCTGACGCCCTCTGGTCGCGCCGGTGGCTCCGCCTGGGTTTGGGCAAGTCGGGGCCCGGCCGGCGCCGCAGAGGTCAGGGCTCCCGCTGGGAGGCCCCTCGGGCCGGAGGGGACTCAGAGGAGCACGGGCCCGGCGGCCCGACGCCCCGACGCCTCGGGCCAAGTGCCCCGCGCCCCCCACCTCCCAGCAGCCGCATCTCCTGCGACCCATCGCCGGATCCGAGCGGCCAGGGCGGCCTGGAGTGTTCCCGGGCCGCGAGGGGAGAGCGCCCAGCCAGGCGCCCCGCCCCCATCCCCGCCCCCACCACCCCTCGTTTCCCACCGCCGCCCGCCCCGCCCCGCCTCCTCGCACCCCGGGCTGCTCCAGGCCTCCGCG
Organism: Equus caballus; assembly: GCF_041296265.1. NCBI lineage: Eukaryota > Metazoa > Chordata > Mammalia > Perissodactyla > Equidae > Equus > Equus caballus. The sequence continues at coordinate 9,238 of NW_027222004.1, forward strand.
CCCTGGGAGGGCAGCAGGGCGGGGCAGCGCAGGGTTTGGCTGGCCCGCTGGCCGCGCCCGAGGCGGCCGCGGCGGGAGGCAGCAGCGGGAGGAAGGCGGCAGGCCGAGCGCGGGCGCAGGGGGCGCCGGCGGCGGCGGGTGCGCGTCACAGAGGCCTGGGCGCGCGCGCGAGCCGCGGGCCGGGCGACGCGGCGCGGCTTCTTAGGGGCGCCGGCGGCAGGCGCCAGCGTCTACGGCCATACCACCCTGAACGCGCCCGATCCCGTCTGATCTCGGAAGCTAAGCAGGGTCGGGCCTGGTTAGTACTTGGATGGGAGACCGCCTGGGAATACCGGGTGCTGTAGGCTTTTGCCTCCCTCGCCTTTTGCCGCCTCCGGCCTCCGTCCTCCGCGGACGCCCCCCACCCCTCCAGCCAGCCCTCCCCCACCCCCCCCGCCACCCTCCGCACCGCGGGCCCGCCGGCGCCGCCCATGGGCAGGGCCCAACCCCTCCCCGCCACAGCCCAACCCTTCCAGCTCGCGGCCCCACCCGAACCCAGGGCCAATCGGGGCCAGCCCGGCGGGACCGGGACCGGGACCGGGACCGGGACCCCGACGCCGCACACGCCGCCCGCCGGCTCCCTCTGGCCTCGGCCTCTTCCCACCCGCTCGGCTCCCGCTCCGGTGACACCCCAGCCCTTCCCTCGGCGCCCCGCCCCCGCCGCCCCAGCCGCCGGGTAGAGTCGTCCTGTCAGGTGGAACGGATTCCACGGCGGTGCCGGGAGGCCCAAACGGGTCCCAAAGCGACCAGCCCCGCCCACCGAGGAAAGACACCTGGTCAGGCTTTTCCAGACACCGCCCGCTTCTCCAAGGACAGGGCGGACTGGGTTAGAGAGGCGCGTCTCGGGCACCTCACCCAAGACGGGATGGCTTCTGCCTTTGCTGGCGTCTGTGCCGCTGCAGGTCATCTTCTAAAACCTGGTACCCGCTCGCTTGTCCTTGAGAGGCTCATTCACAATCAACACTCCTTTCCCGACCTAAGTTTGTCCCTGTCAGTTTGTCTCGCTTTTCCTTCCAGAAGCCCCCTTCCCGGGGTGGGGGGGAGGGGGGGAGGTGGTGGGGGGGTAGGGGGGTGGGTGGGTCTGAGTTTCAAGCTCCACCTGACTGGGATCCCATTCTGCTTTCGCCTTCGGGCGGTCCTGCCTCGCTTGGAAACGCTGCTACGTTGCTCCTGGTGGATGAGCTTGCGTTCGTTTTGAGTTTGAGAACGCTGGATGCAAAGATGAGGAGTCTTGATGGCTGAGGCTTTTGGTGTCCCCTCACTCGGGGGCCTCCCTCTCTTCCCGCCTCCCCCCGCCTCCCCACCCACCCCCTCACACCCGACCCCTACCACCCCAGGGCCCCGGCCGGGCCCCGCCCCTCCAGGCCGCATCTGTCAGAGGGAGTTGAAAAGCCTCCTGACAGGACACGTCCTCCCTCAGCAGCCAGCCCTTCCTGGCTCCCTGGCTTCAGCTTTCCGTTCGCGTGGCTCGGGCAGCCTTTCGCATCTTCTTTGCACCTGCCTGTGTTTGCAACAGAGGACCGTGGCCAAGGGATCCAGGAAACCGGGAGGAGAGCTGGCTTCCGGGGAGGCGAATGGGAAGGACAGGGAGGCAGAGAGGGAGCCTTGCCTCAGAGAACGGACTTTGAACCCCCGAAGGGAAAAGTCCTCCAGATAAACCACGTCTTCCCCACCGAATCCAAGAGCCATACTCGCTCGCTGTGGAAAAATGGGGACATCCCGGTCAAAGCAGGACGAGAGAGGACCCAAAGCTCCCTCCTCTCCCCGTTCAGCCATCGTCGTCCTGGGAGGGAGTCTCTCCGCGGTTCGCTTCTCCTGCCGGCCCCGTTTCCCCTCCTGCCAACCCAGCGCCTCTATCGCCTGCTCCTCGCTTCCTCGGGCTGCGGGCTGCGGGCTGCGGGATGGGGGGGGAGGGGCGGTGCGCGTCGCTCCCTGCCAGCTCGTGCCCGGGGTGGTTCTGACGGGTCCCCGGATCTGATCTCCGAGGAGCACCTTCTGCGGGGAGAAGCGGGACTGCGTCCCTGTCAGTTTCCCGGAGCGCGGGACCGGAGCCTTGCCCCGAAACGCAGGCTCGGGAGACCGAAGTCCTGAGCTGAAACCCAAGGGCCGCCGTCTCCCGCGAGTGACGTGCCCTCCCTGAGCTGCGCTTTCCTCATCTGGTGCGAGGGGGTCCTGGAGTTCGTGCCTCCTTGCGGGGGCGAGTGCTGGTGAGAACGCAAGCGGGAAACACGGAGCGGACCGCTCAGCACGGAGCGCGGCCTCGGTGGGGGCCCGGGCCTCGGCCGCCGTCCTTCCCCACGAGCCTACTTCTTGCCGCCGAGGCTCATCCAGCACCCAGGGATCGATCGCCTGGCTGCTTCCGGCCAGACACTCTCCTAGGTGCTGGCCACCCAGCAGCCGAGAACGCGGGTGCCAATCTCGGCCTCCGGGGCGTTCGCCTCCTCGCCTCTGGGGCCGCAAGACCAGCGGTGTGCCTACGCATGCCGGCGAGAGGTGGCAGAACCTGACGAGGACACGTGCCGTGGAAAATGGAGAGCTTGGCGCCCCGGAGGGCCTCGTCGGACGTCTGTGGATGGCCGTCGCTCTCTTTGCCGAAGCCCGCCCCCTGCCCGTCTTCTCTCCGTCCCAGGGTCCCCTTTCCAGTGGGACGCAAGAAGGCCCACAGGGCCCAAACGCTGGAGACGGGCAGCGCACACAGCGCGCCCTGGGTCCCGGGGGCTGCGGCGGGAAAGCCTTGCGGCACAGAACCCTGAAGCCCAGAGGTCTCGAGACAGGGAGAGCCGGGACGTCGGCAGGCACCGACGGGCCTTCGGACGCGACTCTTCCTCCCCGTCGTCACACCGTGCTGCTCCTCCCTCCGTCCTGGGCGCGAGCGCGCTCTTGGGAAAACGGAGGCGCCTTCGTCGGTGACCTAGCGGGCGGGAGATCCCGGGCAACGTCCCCAGCGGCACTTGAGCAGAACGGGGACGCTGCGGTCGGTCGTCGGGGAGGGGCTTCTACATGTCTGGTAGATGGAGCTGCTTTCTCGTGCCAAGTTCTCTGGGCCCTGACTTTTCTGCCTGCTCCTTCTATCACCTCAGTAAGGTCGGGGGTGCCCGGCAGAAAGAGGAAAAGAGCCAGAGTGAAGAAGCGGAGAGAAAGGAACACGCAAACCCGGACGCGCACACACACAGGCACACAGACACACAGGCGCGCGCGCGCGCGCACACACACACACACACACACACGCCTACACACCCACTCGCACAACACGCACACGCACACGCACACGCACACGCAAGCGCAGACAGAGCGCGCCAGCGAGCTCCGGTGCCTGTCTGTGGTTCCTGGGCGATGGCGGGGCAGCGATGCCGGGAGCCCGGGACTCCTGAGAGCCTGTCTGCGCGGCCTAGGGCCCCAGGGGTGATCGCCAGCCCCGGGGCCCCTGCCTCCTGGCCCGGGCCCAGCTCCAGCACCACCGCCCTCCTGGGGGGGAAGCGAGCTCTTGGGCAGAGCCTCTCTGGGTCAGGGTGGGTGTCTGTCTAGGTCCGTGTCTTGGATCCTCTCCGTGTCGCCGTTTCTCTGTTTCTCCGTGTCTCTGTCTCTGTCTCTGTCTCTGGGTCTCTGGGCTGGCGCCAGCAGGAGCTGTCCAGGGTCCCCGCGAGGGGCGGGTTGGGGGCGGGGTGCCGGTCTCCTGGGCGGCGCTGGCGGGAGGAAGGGTGGCCGCCCCGCCTCCCCGCGCCCTCAGGGGCAGCGCGGCGGGCTTCCGCTGACGCCCTCTGGTCGCGCCGGTGGCTCCGCCTGGGTTTGGGCAAGTCGGGGCCCGGCCGGCGCCGCAGAGGTCAGGGCTCCCGCTGGGAGGCCCCTCGGGCCGGAGGGGACTCAGAGGAGCACGGGCCCGGCGGCCCGACGCCCCGACGCCTCGGGCCAAGTGCCCCGCGCCCCCCACCTCCCAGCAGCCGCATCTCCTGCGACCCATCGCCGGATCCGAGCGGCCAGGGCGGCCTGGAGTGTTCCCGGGCCGCGAGGGGAGAGCGCCCAGCCAGGCGCCCCGCCCCCATCCCCGCCCCCACCACCCCTCGTTTCCCACCGCCGCCCGCCCCGCCCCGCCTCCTCGCACCCCGGGCTGCTCCAGGCCTCCGCGCCCTGGGAGGGCAGCAGGGCGGGGCAGCGCAGGGTTTGGCTGGCCCGCTGGCCGCGCCCGAGGCGGCCGCGGCGGGAGGCAGCAGCGGGAGGAAGGCGGCAGGCCGAGCGCGGGCGCAGGGGGCGCCGGCGGCGGCGGGTGCGCGTCACAGAGGCCTGGGCGCGCGCGCGAGCCGCGGGCCGGGCGACGCGGCGCGGCTTCTTAGGGGCGCCGGCGGCAGGCGCCAGCGTCTACGGCCATACCACCCTGAACGCGCCCGATCCCGTCTGATCTCGGAAGCTAAGCAGGGTCGGGCCTGGTTAGTACTTGGATGGGAGACCGCCTGGGAATACCGGGTGCTGTAGGCTTTTGCCTCCCTCGCCTTTTGCCGCCTCCGGCCTCCGTCCTCCGCGGACGCCCCCCACCCCTCCAGCCAGCCCTCCCCCACCCCCCCCGCCACCCTCCGCACCGCGGGCCCGCCGGCGCCGCCCATGGGCAGGGCCCAACCCCTCCCCGCCACAGCCCAACCCTTCCAGCTCGCGGCCCCACCCGAACCCAGGGCCAATCGGGGCCAGCCCGGCGGGACCGGGACCGGGACCGGGACCGGGACCCCGACGCCGCACACGCCGCCCGCCGGCTCCCTCTGGCCTCGGCCTCTTCCCACCCGCTCGGCTCCCGCTCCGGTGACACCCCAGCCCTTCCCTCGGCGCCCCGCCCCCGCCGCCCCAGCCGCCGGGTAGAGTCGTCCTGTCAGGTGGAACGGATTCCACGGCGGTGCCGGGAGGCCCAAACGGGTCCCAAAGCGACCAGCCCCGCCCACCGAGGAAAGACACCTGGTCAGGCTTTTCCAGACACCGCCCGCTTCTCCAAGGACAGGGCGGACTGGGTTAGAGAGGCGCGTCTCGGGCACCTCACCCAAGACGGGATGGCTTCTGCCTTTGCTGGCGTCTGTGCCGCTGCAGGTCATCTTCTAAAACCTGGTACCCGCTCGCTTGTCCTTGAGAGGCTCATTCACAATCAACACTCCTTTCCCGACCTAAGTTTGTCCCTGTCAGTTTGTCTCGCTTTTCCTTCCAGAAGCCCCCTTCCCGGGGTGGGGGGGAGGGGGGGAGGTGGTGGGGGGGTAGGGGGGTGGGTGGGTCTGAGTTTCAAGCTCCACCTGACTGGGATCCCATTCTGCTTTCGCCTTCGGGCGGTCCTGCCTCGCTTGGAAACGCTGCTACGTTGCTCCTGGTGGATGAGCTTGCGTTCGTTTTGAGTTTGAGAACGCTGGATGCAAAGATGAGGAGTCTTGATGGCTGAGGCTTTTGGTGTCCCCTCACTCGGGGGCCTCCCTCTCTTCCCGCCTCCCCCCGCCTCCCCACCCACCCCCTCACACCCGACCCCTACCACCCCAGGGCCCCGGCCGGGCCCCGCCCCTCCAGGCCGCATCTGTCAGAGGGAGTTGAAAAGCCTCCTGACAGGACACGTCCTCCCTCAGCAGCCAGCCCTTCCTGGCTCCCTGGCTTCAGCTTTCCGTTCGCGTGGCTCGGGCAGCCTTTCGCATCTTCTTTGCACCTGCCTGTGTTTGCAACAGAGGACCGTGGCCAAGGGATCCAGGAAACCGGGAGGAGAGCTGGCTTCCGGGGAGGCGAATGGGAAGGACAGGGAGGCAGAGAGGGAGCCTTGCCTCAGAGAACGGACTTTGAACCCCCGAAGGGAAAAGTCCTCCAGATAAACCACGTCTTCCCCACCGAATCCAAGAGCCATACTCGCTCGCTGTGGAAAAATGGGGACATCCCGGTCAAAGCAGGACGAGAGAGGACCCAAAGCTCCCTCCTCTCCCCGTTCAGCCATCGTCGTCCTGGGAGGGAGTCTCTCCGCGGTTCGCTTCTCCTGCCGGCCCCGTTTCCCCTCCTGCCAACCCAGCGCCTCTATCGCCTGCTCCTCGCTTCCTCGGGCTGCGGGCTGCGGGCTGCGGGATGGGGGGGGAGGGGCGGTGCGCGTCGCTCCCTGCCAGCTCGTGCCCGGGGTGGTTCTGACGGGTCCCCGGATCTGATCTCCGAGGAGCACCTTCTGCGGGGAGAAGCGGGACTGCGTCCCTGTCAGTTTCCCGGAGCGCGGGACCGGAGCCTTGCCCCGAAACGCAGGCTCGGGAGACCGAAGTCCTGAGCTGAAACCCAAGGGCCGCCGTCTCCCGCGAGTGACGTGCCCTCCCTGAGCTGCGCTTTCCTCATCTGGTGCGAGGGGGTCCTGGAGTTCGTGCCTCCTTGCGGGGGCGAGTGCTGGTGAGAACGCAAGCGGGAAACACGGAGCGGACCGCTCAGCACGGAGCGCGGCCTCGGTGGGGGCCCGGGCCTCGGCCGCCGTCCTTCCCCACGAGCCTACTTCTTGCCGCCGAGGCTCATCCAGCACCCAGGGATCGATCGCCTGGCTGCTTCCGGCCAGACACTCTCCTAGGTGCTGGCCACCCAGCAGCCGAGAACGCGGGTGCCAATCTCGGCCTCCGGGGCGTTCGCCTCCTCGCCTCTGGGGCCGCAAGACCAGCGGTGTGCCTACGCATGCCGGCGAGAGGTGGCAGAACCTGACGAGGACACGTGCCGTGGAAAATGGAGAGCTTGGCGCCCCGGAGGGCCTCGTCGGACGTCTGTGGATGGCCGTCGCTCTCTTTGCCGAAGCCCGCCCCCTGCCCGTCTTCTCTCCGTCCCAGGGTCCCCTTTCCAGTGGGACGCAAGAAGGCCCACAGGGCCCAAACGCTGGAGACGGGCAGCGCACACAGCGCGCCCTGGGTCCCGGGGGCTGCGGCGGGAAAGCCTTGCGGCACAGAACCCTGAAGCCCAGAGGTCTCGAGACAGGGAGAGCCGGGACGTCGGCAGGCACCGACGGGCCTTCGGACGCGACTCTTCCTCCCCGTCGTCACACCGTGCTGCTCCTCCCTCCGTCCTGGGCGCGAGCGCGCTCTTGGGAAAACGGAGGCGCCTTCGTCGGTGACCTAGCGGGCGGGAGATCCCGGGCAACGTCCCCAGCGGCACTTGAGCAGAACGGGGACGCTGCGGTCGGTCGTCGGGGAGGGGCTTCTACATGTCTGGTAGATGGAGCTGCTTTCTCGTGCCAAGTTCTCTGGGCCCTGACTTTTCTGCCTGCTCCTTCTATCACCTCAGTAAGGTCGGGGGTGCCCGGCAGAAAGAGGAAAAGAGCCAGAGTGAAGAAGCGGAGAGAAAGGAACACGCAAACCCGGACGCGCACACACACAGGCACACAGACACACAGGCGCGCGCGCGCGCGCACACACACACACACACACACACGCCTACACACCCACTCGCACAACACGCACACGCACACGCACACGCACACGCAAGCGCAGACAGAGCGCGCCAGCGAGCTCCGGTGCCTGTCTGTGGTTCCTGGGCGATGGCGGGGCAGCGATGCCGGGAGCCCGGGACTCCTGAGAGCCTGTCTGCGCGGCCTAGGGCCCCAGGGGTGATCGCCAGCCCCGGGGCCCCTGCCTCCTGGCCCGGGCCCAGCTCCAGCACCACCGCCCTCCTGGGGGGGAAGCGAGCTCTTGGGCAGAGCCTCTCTGGGTCAGGGTGGGTGTCTGTCTAGGTCCGTGTCTTGGATCCTCTCCGTGTCGCCGTTTCTCTGTTTCTCCGTGTCTCTGTCTCTGTCTCTGTCTCTGGGTCTCTGGGCTGGCGCCAGCAGGAGCTGTCCAGGGTCCCCGCGAGGGGCGGGTTGGGGGCGGGGTGCCGGTCTCCTGGGCGGCGCTGGCGGGGGGAAGGGTGGCCGCCCCGCCTCCCCGCGCCCTCAGGGGCAGCGCGGCGGGCTTCCGCTGACGCCCTCTGGTCGCGCCGGTGGCTCCGCCTGGGTTTGGGCAAGTCGGGGCCCGGCCGGCGCCGCAGAGGTCAGGGCTCCCGCTGGGAGGCCCCTCGGGCCGGAGGGGACTCAGAGGAGCACGGGCCCGGCGGCCCGACGCCCCGACGCCTCGGGCCAAGTGCCCCGCGCCCCCCACCTCCCAGCAGCCGCATCTCCTGCGACCCATCGCCGGATCCGAGCGGCCAGGGCGGCCTGGAGTGTTCCCGGGCCGCGAGGGGAGAGCGCCCAGCCAGGCGCCCCGCCCCCATCCCCGCCCCCACCACCCCTCGTTTCCCACCGCCGCCCGCCCCGCCCCGCCTCCTCGCACCCCGGGCTGCTCCAGGCCTCCGCGCCCTGGGAGGGCAGCAGGGCGGGGCAGCGCAGGGTTTGGCTGGCCCGCTGGCCGCGCCCGAGGCGGCCGCGGCGGGAGGCAGCAGCGGGAGGAAGGCGGCAGGCCGAGCGCGGGCGCAGGGGGCGCCGGCGGCGGCGGGTGCGCGTCACAGAGGCCTGGGCGCGCGCGCGAGCCGCGGGCCGGGCGACGCGGCGCGGCTTCTTAGGGGCGCCGGCGGCAGGCGCCAGCGTCTACGGCCATACCACCCTGAACGCGCCCGATCTCGTCTGATCTCGGAAGCTAAGCAGGGTCGGGCCTGGTTAGTACTTGGATGGGAGACCGCCTGGGAATACCGGGTGCTGTAGGCTTTTGCCTCCCTCGCCTTTTGCCGCCTCCGGCCTCCGTCCTCCGCGGACGCCCCCCACCCCTCCAGCCAGCCCTCCCCCACCCCCCCCGCCACCCTCCGCACCGCGGGCCCGCCGGCGCCGCCCATGGGCAGGGCCCAACCCCTCCCCGCCACAGCCCAACCCTTCCAGCTCGCGGCCCCACCCGAACCCAGGGCCAATCGGGGCCAGCCCGGCGGGACCGGGACCGGGACCGGGACCGGGACCCCGACGCCGCACACGCCGCCCGCCGGCTCCCTCTGGCCTCGGCCTCTTCCCACCCGCTCGGCTCCCGCTCCGGTGACACCCCAGCCCTTCCCTCGGCGCCCCGCCCCCGCCGCCCCAGCCGCCGGGTAGAGTCGTCCTGTCAGGTGGAACGGATTCCACGGCGGTGCCGGGAGGCCCAAACGGGTCCCAAAGCGACCAGCCCCGCCCACCGAGGAAAGACACCTGGTCAGGCTTTTCCAGACACCGCCCGCTTCTCCAAGGACAGGGCGGACTGGGTTAGAGAGGCGCGTCTCGGGCACCTCACCCAAGACGGGATGGCTTCTGCCTTTGCTGGCGTCTGTGCCGCTGCAGGTCATCTTCTAAAACCTGGTACCCGCTCGCTTGTCCTTGAGAGGCTCATTCACAATCAACACTCCTTTCCCGACCTAAGTTTGTCCCTGTCAGTTTGTCTCGCTTTTCCTTCCAGAAGCCCCCTTCCCGGGGTGGCGGGGAGGGGGGGAGGTGGTGGGGGGGTAGGGGGGTGGGTGGGTCTGAGTTTCAAGCTCCACCTGACTAGGATCCCATTCTGCTTTCGCCTTCGGGCGGTCCTGCCTCGCTTGGAAACGCTGCTACGTTGCTCCTGGTGGATGAGCTTGCGTTCGTTTTGAGTTTGAGAACGCTGGATGCAAAGATGAGGAGTCTTGATGGCTGAGGCTTTTGGTGTCCCCTCACTCGGGGGCCTCCCTCTCTTCCCGCCTCCCCCCGCCTCCCCACCCACCCCCTCACACCCGACCCCTACCACCCCAGGGCCCCGGCCGGGCCCCGCCCCTCCAGGCCGCATCTGTCAGAGGGAGTTGAAAAGCCTCCTGACAGGACACGTCCTCCCTCAGCAGCCAGCCCTTCCTGGCTCCCTGGCTTCAGCTTTCCGTTCGCGTGGCTCGGGCAGCCTTTCGCATCTTCTTTGCACCTGCCTGTGTTTGCAACAGAGGACCGTGGCCAAGGGATCCAGGAAACCGGGAGGAGAGCTGGCTTCCGGGGAGGCGAATGGGAAGGACAGGGAGGCAGAGAGGGAGCCTTGCCTCAGAGAACGGACTTTGAACCCCCGAAGGGAAAAGTCCTCCAGATAAACCACGTCTTCCCCACCGAATCCAAGAGCCATACTCGCTCGCTGTGGAAAAATGGGGACATCCCGGTCAAAGCAGGACGAGAGAGGACCCAAAGCTCCCTCCTCTCCCCGTTCAGCCATCGTCGTCCTGGGAGGGAGTCTCTTCGCGGTTCGCTTCTCCTGCCGGCCCCGTGTCCCCTCCTGCCAACCCAGCGCCTCTATCGCCTGCTCCTCGCTTCCTCGGGCTGCGGGCTGCGGGCTGCGGGCTGCGGGCTGCGGGCTGCGGGCCGCGGGCTGCGGGATGGGGGGGCAGGGGCGGTGCGCGTCGCTCCCTGCCAGCTCGTGCCCGGGGTGGTTCTGACGGGTCCCCGGATCTGATCTCCGAGGAGCACCTTCTGCGGGGAGAAGCGGGACTGCGTCCCTGTCAGTTTCCCGGAGCGCGGGACCGGAGCCTTGCCCCGAAACGCAGGCTCGGGAGACCGAAGTCCTGAGCTGAAACCCAAGGGCCGCCGTCTCCCGCGAGTGACGTGCCCTCCCTGAGCTGCGCTTTCCTCATCTGGTGCGAGGGGGTCCTGGAGTTCGTGCCTCCTTGCGGGGGCGAGTGCTGGTGAGAACGCAAGCGGGAAACACGGAGCGGACCGCTCAGCACGGAGCGCGGCCTCGGTGGGGGCCCGGGCCTCGGCCGCCGTCCTTCCCCACGAGCCTACTTCTTGCCGCCGAGGCTCATCCAGCACCCAGGGATCGATCGCCTGGCTGCTTCCGGCCAGACACTCTCCTAGGTGCTGGCCACCCAGCAGCCGAGAACGCGGGTGCCAATCTCGGCCTCCGGGGCGTTCGCCTCCTCGCCTCTGGGGCCGCAAGACCAGCGGTGTGCCTACGCATGCCGGCGAGAGGTGGCAGAACCTGACGAGGACACGTGCCGTGGAAAATGGAGAGCTTGGCGCCCCGGAGGGCCTCGTCGGACGTCTGTGGATGGCCGTCGCTCTCTTTGCCGAAGCCCGCCCCCTGCCCGTCTTCTCTCCGTCCCAGGGTCCCCTTTCCAGTGGGACGCAAGAAGGCCCACAGGGCCCAAACGCTGGAGACGGGCAGCGCACACAGCGCGCCCTGGGTCCCGGGGGCTGCGGCGGGAAAGCCTTGCGGCACAGAACCCTGAAGCCCAGAGGTCTCGAGACAGGGAGAGCCGGGACGTCGGCAGGCACCGACGGGCCTTCGGACGCGACTCTTCCTCCCCGTCGTCACACCGTGCTGCTCCTCCCTCCGTCCTGGGCGCGAGCGCGCTCTTGGGAAAACGGAGGCGCCTTCGTCGGTGACCTAGCGGGCGGGAGATCCCGGGCAACGTCCCCAGCGGCACTTGAGCAGAACGGGGACGCTGCGGTCGGTCGTCGGGGAGGGGCTTCTACATGTCTGGTAGATGGAGCTGCTTTCTCGTGCCAAGTTCTCTGGGCCCTGACTTTTCTGCCTGCTCCTTCTATCACCTCAGTAAGGTCGGGGGTGCCCGGCAGAAAGAGGAAAAGAGCCAGAGTGAAGAAGCGGAGAGAAAGGAACACGCAAACCCGGACGCGCACACACACAGGCACACAGACACACAGGCGCGCGCGCGCGCGCACACACACACACACACACACACACGCCTACACACCCACTCGCACAACACGCACACGCACACGCACACGCACACGCAAGCGCAGACAGAGCGCGCCAGCGAGCTCCGGTGCCTGTCTGTGGTTCCTGGGCGATGGCGGGGCAGCGATGCCGGGAGCCCGGGACTCCTGAGAGCCTGTCTGCGCGGCCTAGGGCCCCAGGGGTGATCGCCAGCCCCGGGGCCCCTGCCTCCTGGCCCGGGCCCAGCTCCAGCACCACCGCCCTCCTGGGGGGGAAGCGAGCTCTTGGGCAGAGCCTCTCTGGGTCAGGGTGGGTGTCTGTCTAGGTCCGTGTCTTGGATCCTCTCCGTGTCGCCGTTTCTCTGTTTCTCCGTGTCTCTGTCTCTGTCTCTGTCTCTGGGTCTCTGGGCTGGCGCCAGCAGGAGCTGTCCAGGGTCCCCGCGAGGGGCGGGTTGGGGGCGGGGTGCCGGTCTCCTGGGCGGCGCTGGCGGGGGGAAGGGTGGCCGCCCCGCCTCCCCGCGCCCTCAGGGGCAGCGCGGCGGGCTTCCGCTGACGCCCTCTGGTCGCGCCGGTGGCTCCGCCTGGGTTTGGGCAAGTCGGGGCCCGGCCGGCGCCGCAGAGGTCAGGGCTCCCGCTGGGAGGCCCCTCGGGCCGGAGGGGACTCAGAGGAGCACGGGCCCGGCGGCCCGACGCCCCGACGCCTCGGGCCAAGTGCCCCGCGCCCCCCACCTCCCAGCAGCCGCATCTCCTGCGACCCATCGCCGGATCCGAGCGGCCAGGGCGGCCTGGAGTGTTCCCGGGCCGCGAGGGGAGAGCGCCCAGCCAGGCGCCCCGCCCCCATCCCCGCCCCCACCACCCCTCGTTTCCCACCGCCGCCCGCCCCGCCCCGCCTCCTCGCACCCCGGGCTGCTCCAGGCCTCCGCGCCCTGGGAGGGCAGCAGGGCGGGGCAGCGCAGGGTTTGGCTGGCCCGCTGGCCGCGCCCGAGGCGGCCGCGGCGGGAGGCAGCAGCGGGAGGAAGGCGGCAGGCCGAGCGCGGGCGCAGGGGGCGCCGGCGGCGGCGGGTGCGCGTCACAGAGGCCTGGGCGCGCGCGCGAGCCGCGGGCCGGGCGACGCGGCGCGGCTTCTTAGGGGCGCCGGCGGCAGGCGCCAGCGTCTACGGCCATACCACCCTGAACGCGCCCGATCTCGTCTGATCTCGGAAGCTAAGCAGGGTCGGGCCTGGTTAGTACTTGGATGGGAGACCGCCTGGGAATACCGGGTGCTGTAGGCTTTTGCCTCCCTCGCCTTTTGCCGCCTCCGGCCTCCGTCCTCCGCGGACGCCCCCCACCCCTCCAGCCAGCCCTCCCCCACCCCCCCCGCCACCCTCCGCACCGCGGGCCCGCCGGCGCCGCCCATGGGCAGGGCCCAACCCCTCCCCGCCACAGCCCAACCCTTCCAGCTCGCGGCCCCACCCGAACCCAGGGCCAATCGGGGCCAGCCCGGCGGGACCGGGACCGGGACCGGGACCGGGACCCCGACGCCGCACACGCCGCCCGCCGGCTCCCTCTGGCCTCGGCCTCTTCCCACCCGCTCGGCTCCCGCTCCGGTGACACCCCAGCCCTTCCCTCGGCGCCCCGCCCCCGCCGCCCCAGCCGCCGGGTAGAGTCGTCCTGTCAGGTGGAACGGATTCCACGGCGGTGCCGGGAGGCCCAAACGGGTCCCAAAGCGACCAGCCCCGCCCACCGAGGAAAGACACCTGGTCAGGCTTTTCCAGACACCGCCCGCTTCTCCAAGGACAGGGCGGACTGGGTTAGAGAGGCGCGTCTCGGGCACCTCACCCAAGACGGGATGGCTTCTGCCTTTGCTGGCGTCTGTGCCGCTGCAGGTCATCTTCTAAAACCTGGTACCCGCTCGCTTGTCCTTGAGAGGCTCATTCACAATCAACACTCCTTTCCCGACCTAAGTTTGTCCCTGTCAGTTTGTCTCGCTTTCCTTCCAGAAGCCCCCTTCCCGGGGTGGCGGGGAGGGGGGGAGGTGGTGGGGGGGTAGGGGGGTTGGTGGGTCTGAGTTTCAAGCTCCACCTGACTAGGATCCCATTCTGCTTTCGCCTTCGGGCGGTCCTGCCTCGCTTGGAACGCTGCTACGTTGCTCCTGGTGGATGAGCTTGCGTTCGTTTTGAGTTTGAGAACGCTGGATGCAAAGATGAGGAGTCTTGATGGCTGAGGCTTTTGGTGTCCCCTCACTCGGGGGCCTCCCTCTCTTCCCGCCTCCCCCGCCTCCCCACCACCCCCTCACACCCGACCCCTACCACCCCAGGGCCCCGGCCGGGCCCCGCCCCTCCAGGCCGCATCTGTCAGAGGGAGTTGAAAAGCCTCCTGACAGGACACGTCCTCCCTCAGCAGCCAGCCCTTCCTGGCTCCCTGGCTTCAGCTTTCCGTTCGCGTGGCTCGGGCAGCCTTTCGCATCTTCTTTGCACCTGCCTGTGTTTGCAACAGAGGACCGTGGCCAAGGATCCAGGAAACCGGGAGGAGAGCTGGCTTCCGGGAGGCGAATGGGAAGGACAGGGAGGCAGAGAGGGAGCCTTGCCTCAGAGAACGGACTTTGAACCCCGAAGGGAAAGTCCTCCAGATAACCACGTCTTCCCCACCGAATCCAAGAGCCATACCTCGCTCGCTGTGGAAAAATGGGGACATCCCGGTCAAAGCAGGACGAGAGAGGACCCAAAGCTCCCTCCTCTCCCCGTTCAGCCATCGTCGTCCTGGGAGGGAGTCTCTTCGCGGTTCGCTTCTCCTGCCGGCCCCGTGTCCCCTCCTGCCAACCCAGCGCCTCTATCGCCTGCTCCTCGCTTCCTCGGGCTGCGGGCTGCGGGCTGCGGGCTGCGGGCTGCGGGCTGCGGGCCGCGGGCTGCGGATGGGGGGGCAGGGGCGGTGCGCGTCGCTCCTGCCAGCTCGTGCCCGGGGTGGTTCTGACGGGTCCCCGGATCTGATCTCCGAGGAGCACCTTCTGCGGGAGAAGCGGGACTGCGTCCCTGTCAGTTTCCCGGAGCGCGGGACCGGAGCCTTGCCCCGAAACGCAGGCTCGGGAGACCGAAGTCCTGAGCTGAAACCCAAGGGCCGCCGTCTCCCGCGAGTGACGTGCCCTCCCTGAGCTGCGCTTTCCTCATCTGGTGCGAGGGGGTCCTGGAGTTCGTGCCTCCTTGCGGGGGCGAGTGCTGGTGAGAACGCAAGCGGGAAACACGGAGCGGACCGCTCAGCACGGAGCGCGCCTCGGTGGGGGCCCGGGCCTCGGCCGCCGTCCTTCCCCACGAGCCTACTTCTTGCCGCCGAGGCTCATCCAGCACCCAGGGATCGATCGCCTGGCTGCTTCCGGCCAGACACTCTCCTAGGTGCTGGCCACCCAGCAGCCGAGGAACGCGGGTGCCAATCTCGGCCTCCGGGCGTTCGCACTCCTCGCCTCTGGGGCCGCAAGACCAGCGGTGTGCCTACGCATGCCGGCGAGAGGTGGCAGAACCTGACGAGGACACGTGCCGTGGAAAATGGAGAGCTTGGCGCCCCGGAGGGCCTCGTCGGACGTCTGTGGATGGCCGTCGCTCTCTTTGCCGAAGCCCGCCCCCTGCCCGTCTTCTCTCCGTCCAGGGTCCCCTTTCCAGTGGGACGCAAGAAGGCCCACAGGGCCCAAACGCTGGAGACGGGCAGCGCACACAGCGCGCCCTGGGTCCAGGGGCTGCGGCGGGAAAGCCTTGCGGCACAGAACCCTGAAGCCCAGAGGTCTCGAGACAGGGAGAGCCGGGACGTCGGCAGGCACCGACGGGCCTTCGGACGCGACTCTTCCTCCCCGTCGTCACACCGTGCTGCTCCTCCCTCCGTCCTGGGCGCGAGCGCGCTCTTGGGAAAACGGAGGCGCCTTCGTCGGTGACCTAGCGGGCGGGAGATCCCGGGCAACGTCCCCAGCGGCACTTGAGCAGAACGGGACGCTGCGGTCGGTCGTCGGGGAGGGGCTTCTACATGTCTGGTAGATGGAGCTGCTTTCTCGTGCAAGTTCTCTGGGCCCTGACTTTTCTGCCTGCTCCTTCTATCACCTCAGTAAGGTCGGGGGTGCCCGGCAGAAAGAGGAAAAGAGCAGAGTGAAGAACGCGGAGAGAAAGGAACACGCAAACCCGGACGCGCACACACACAGGCACACAGACACACAGGCGCGCAGCTGCGCGCCACACACACACACACACACACACACGCCTACACACCCACTCGCACAACACGCACACGCACACGCACACGCACACGCAAGCGCAGACAGAGCGCGCCAGCGAGCTCCGGTGCCTGTCTGTGGTTCCTGGGCGATGGCGGGGCAGCGATGCCGGGAGCCCGGGACTCCTGAGAGGCCTCGTCTGCGCGGCCTAGGGCCCCAGGGGTGATCGCCAGCCCCGGGGCCCCTGCCTCCTGGCCCGGGCCCAGCTCCAGCACCACCGCCCTCCTGGGGGGGAAGCGAGCTCTTGGGCAGAGCCTCTCTGGGTCAGGGTGGGTGTCTGTCTAGGTCCGTGTCTTGGATCCTCTCCGTGTCGCCGTTTCTCTGTTTCTCCGTGTCTCTGTCTCTGTCTCTGTCTCTGGGTCTCTGGGCTGGCGCCAGCAGGAGCTGTCCAGGGTCCCCGCGAGGGGCGGGTTGGGGGCGGGGTGCGGTCTCCTGGGCGGCGCTGGCGGGGGGAAGGGTGGCCGCCCCGCCTCCCGCGCCCTCAGGGGCAGCGCGGCGGGCTTCCGCTGACGCCCTCTGGTCGCGCCGGTGGCTCCGCCTGGGTTTGGGCAAGTCGGGGCCCGGCCGGCGCCGCAGAGGTCAGGGCTCCCGCTGGGAGGCCCCTCGGGCCGGAGGGGGACTCAGAGGAGCACGGGCCCGGCGGCCCGACGCCCCGACAGCTCGGGCCAAGTGCCCCGCGCCCCCCACCTCCCAGCAGCCGCATCTCCTGCGACCCATCGCCGGATCCGAGCGGCCAGGGCGGCCTGGAGTGTTCCCGGCCGCGAGGGGAGAGCGCCCAGCCAGGCCCCCGCCCCCATCCCCGCCCCCACCACCCCTCGTTTCCCACCGCCGCCCGCCCCGCCCCGCCTCCTCGCACCCGGGCTGCTCCAGGCCTCCGCGCCCTGGGAGGGCAGCAGGGCGGGGCAGCGCAGGTTTGGCTGGCCCGCTGGCCGCGCCCGAGGCGGCCGCGGCGGGAGGCAGCAGCGGGAGGAAGGCGGCAGGCCGAGCGCGGGCGCAGGGGGCGCCGGCGGCGGCGGGGTGCGCGTCACAGAGGCCTGGGCGCGCGCGCGAGCCGCGGGCCGGGCGACGCGGCGCGGCTTCTTAGGGGCGCCGGCGGCAGGCGCCAGCGTCTACGGCCATACCACCCTGAACGCGCCCGATCTCGTCTGATCTCGGAAGCTAAGCAGGGTCGGGCCTGGTTAGTACTTGGATGGGAGACCGCCTGGGAATACCGGGTGCTGTAGGCTTTTGCCTCCCTCGACTTTTGCCGCCTCGGCCTCCGTCCTCCGCGGACGCCCCCCACCCCTCCAGCCAGCCCTCCCCCACCCCCCCCCGCCACCCTCCGCACCGCGGGCCCGCCGGCGCCGCCCATGGGCAGGGCCCAACCCCTCCCCGCCACAGCCCAACCCTTCCAGCTCGCGGCCCACCCGAACCCAGGGCCAATCGGGCAGCCCGGCGGGACCGGGACCGGGACCGGGACGGGACCCCGACGCCGCACACGCCGCCCGCCGGCTCCCTCTGGCCTCGCCTCTTCCCACCCGCTCGGCTCCCGCTCCGGTGACACCCAGCCCTTCCCTCGGCGCCCCGCCCCCGCCGCCCCAGCCGCCGGGTAGAGTCGTCCTGTCAGGTGGAACGGATTCCACGGCGGTGCCGGGAGGCCCAAACGGGTCCCAAAGCGACCAGCCCCGCCCACCGAGGAAAGACACCTGGTCAGGCTTTTCCAGACACCGCCCGCTTCTCCAAGGACAGGGCGGACTGGGTTAGAGAGGCGCGTCTCGGGCACCTCACCCAAGACGGGATGGCTTCTGCCTTTGCTGGCGTCTGTGCCGCTGCAGGTCATCTTCTAAAACCTGGTACCCCCGCTCGCTTGTCCTTGAGAGGCTCATTCACAATCAACACTCCTTTCCCGACCTAAGTTTGTCCTGTCAGTTTGTCTCGCTTTTCCTTCCAGAAGCCCCCTTCCCGGGGTGGGGGGTAGGGGGGTGGGTGGGTCTGAGTTTCAAGCTCCACCTGACTGGGATCCCATCTGCTTTCGCCTTCTGCGGCGGTCCTGCCTCGCTTGGAAACGCT
>NW_027222005.1:0-22525 GCF_041296265.1 Equus caballus
GACCCAAAGCTCCCTCCTCTCCCGTTCAGCCATCGTCGTCCTGGAGGGAGTCTCTTCGCGGTTCGCTTCTCCTGCCGGCCCCGTGTCCCTCCTGCCAACCCAGCGCCTCTATCGCCTGCTCCTCGCTTCCTCGGGCTGCGGGCTGCGGGCTGCGGGCTGCGGGCTGCGGGCTGCGGGCCGCGGGCTGCGGGATGGGGGGGCAGGGGCGGTGCGCGTCGCTCCCTGCCAGCTCGTGCCCGGGGTGGTTCTGACGGGTCCCCGGATCTGATCTCCGAGGAGCACCTTCTGCGGGGAGAAGCGGGACTGCGTCCCTGTCAGTTTCCCGGAGCGCGGGACCGGAGCCTTGCCCCGAAACGCAGGCTCGGGAGACCGAAGTCCTGAGCTGAAACCCAAGGGCCGCCGTCTCCCGCGAGTGACGTGCCCTCCCTGAGCTGCGCTTTCCTCATCTGGTGCGAGGGGGTCCTGGAGTTCGTGCCTCCTTGCGGGGGCGAGTGCTGGTGAGAACGCAAGCGGGAAACACGGAGCGGACCGCTCAGCACGGAGCGCGGCCTCGGTGGGGGCCCGGGCCTCGGCCGCCGTCCTTCCCCACGAGCCTACTTCTTGCCGCCGAGGCTCATCCAGCACCCAGGGATCGATCGCCTGGCTGCTTCCGGCCAGACACTCTCCTAGGTGCTGGCCACCCAGCAGCCGAGAACGCGGGTGCCAATCTCGGCCTCCGGGGCGTTCGCCTCCTCGCCTCTGGGGCCGCAAGACCAGCGGTGTGCCTACGCATGCCGGCGAGAGGTGGCAGAACCTGACGAGGACACGTGCCGTGGAAAATGGAGAGCTTGGCGCCCCGGAGGGCCTCGTCGGACGTCTGTGGATGGCCGTCGCTCTCTTTGCCGAAGCCCGCCCCCTGCCCGTCTTCTCTCCGTCCCAGGGTCCCCTTTCCAGTGGGACGCAAGAAGGCCCACAGGGCCCAAACGCTGGAGACGGGCAGCGCACACAGCGCGCCCTGGGTCCCGGGGGCTGCGGCGGGAAAGCCTTGCGGCACAGAACCCTGAAGCCCAGAGGTCTCGAGACAGGGAGAGCCGGGACGTCGGCAGGCACCGACGGGCCTTCGGACGCGACTCTTCCTCCCCGTCGTCACACCGTGCTGCTCCTCCCTCCGTCCTGGGCGCGAGCGCGCTCTTGGGAAAACGGAGGCGCCTTCGTCGGTGACCTAGCGGGCGGGAGATCCCGGGCAACGTCCCCAGCGGCACTTGAGCAGAACGGGGACGCTGCGGTCGGTCGTCGGGGAGGGGCTTCTACATGTCTGGTAGATGGAGCTGCTTTCTCGTGCCAAGTTCTCTGGGCCCTGACTTTTCTGCCTGCTCCTTCTATCACCTCAGTAAGGTCGGGGGTGCCCGGCAGAAAGAGGAAAAGAGCCAGAGTGAAGAAGCGGAGAGAAAGGAACACGCAAACCCGGACGCGCACACACACAGGCACACAGACACACAGGCGCGCGCGCGCGCGCACACACACACACACACACACACACGCCTACACACCCACTCGCACAACACGCACACGCACACGCACACGCACACGCAAGCGCAGACAGAGCGCGCCAGCGAGCTCCGGTGCCTGTCTGTGGTTCCTGGGCGATGGCGGGGCAGCGATGCCGGGAGCCCGGGACTCCTGAGAGCCTGTCTGCGCGGCCTAGGGCCCCAGGGGTGATCGCCAGCCCCGGGGCCCCTGCCTCCTGGCCCGGGCCCAGCTCCAGCACCACCGCCCTCCTGGGGGGGAAGCGAGCTCTTGGGCAGAGCCTCTCTGGGTCAGGGTGGGTGTCTGTCTAGGTCCGTGTCTTGGATCCTCTCCGTGTCGCCGTTTCTCTGTTTCTCCGTGTCTCTGTCTCTGTCTCTGTCTCTGGGTCTCTGGGCTGGCGCCAGCAGGAGCTGTCCAGGGTCCCCGCGAGGGGCGGGTTGGGGGCGGGGTGCCGGTCTCCTGGGCGGCGCTGGCGGGGGGAAGGGTGGCCGCCCCGCCTCCCCGCGCCCTCAGGGGCAGCGCGGCGGGCTTCCGCTGACGCCCTCTGGTCGCGCCGGTGGCTCCGCCTGGGTTTGGGCAAGTCGGGGCCCGGCCGGCGCCGCAGAGGTCAGGGCTCCCGCTGGGAGGCCCCTCGGGCCGGAGGGGACTCAGAGGAGCACGGGCCCGGCGGCCCGACGCCCCGACGCCTCGGGCCAAGTGCCCCGCGCCCCCCACCTCCCAGCAGCCGCATCTCCTGCGACCCATCGCCGGATCCGAGCGGCCAGGGCGGCCTGGAGTGTTCCCGGGCCGCGAGGGGAGAGCGCCCAGCCAGGCGCCCCGCCCCCATCCCCGCCCCCACCACCCCTCGTTTCCCACCGCCGCCCGCCCCGCCCCGCCTCCTCGCACCCCGGGCTGCTCCAGGCCTCCGCGCCCTGGGAGGGCAGCAGGGCGGGGCAGCGCAGGGTTTGGCTGGCCCGCTGGCCGCGCCCGAGGCGGCCGCGGCGGGAGGCAGCAGCGGGAGGAAGGCGGCAGGCCGAGCGCGGGCGCAGGGGGCGCCGGCGGCGGCGGGTGCGCGTCACAGAGGCCTGGGCGCGCGCGCGAGCCGCGGGCCGGGCGACGCGGCGCGGCTTCTTAGGGGCGCCGGCGGCAGGCGCCAGCGTCTACGGCCATACCACCCTGAACGCGCCCGATCCCGTCTGATCTCGGAAGCTAAGCAGGGTCGGGCCTGGTTAGTACTTGGATGGGAGACCGCCTGGGAATACCGGGTGCTGTAGGCTTTTGCCTCCCTCGCCTTTTGCCGCCTCCGGCCTCCGTCCTCCGCGGACGCCCCCCACCCCTCCAGCCAGCCCTCCCCCACCCCCCCCGCCACCCTCCGCACCGCGGGCCCGCCGGCGCCGCCCATGGGCAGGGCCCAACCCCTCCCCGCCACAGCCCAACCCTTCCAGCTCGCGGCCCCACCCGAACCCAGGGCCAATCGGGGCCAGCCCGGCGGGACCGGGACCGGGACCGGGACCGGGACCCCGACGCCGCACACGCCGCCCGCCGGCTCCCTCTGGCCTCGGCCTCTTCCCACCCGCTCGGCTCCCGCTCCGGTGACACCCCAGCCCTTCCCTCGGCGCCCCGCCCCCGCCGCCCCAGCCGCCGGGTAGAGTCGTCCTGTCAGGTGGAACGGATTCCACGGCGGTGCCGGGAGGCCCAAACGGGTCCCAAAGCGACCAGCCCCGCCCACCGAGGAAAGACACCTGGTCAGGCTTTTCCAGACACCGCCCGCTTCTCCAAGGACAGGGCGGACTGGGTTAGAGAGGCGCGTCTCGGGCACCTCACCCAAGACGGGATGGCTTCTGCCTTTGCTGGCGTCTGTGCCGCTGCAGGTCATCTTCTAAAACCTGGTACCCGCTCGCTTGTCCTTGAGAGGCTCATTCACAATCAACACTCCTTTCCCGACCTAAGTTTGTCCCTGTCAGTTTGTCTCGCTTTTCCTTCCAGAAGCCCCCTTCCCGGGGTGGGGGGGAGGGGGGGAGGTGGTGGGGGGGTAGGGGGGTGGGTGGGTCTGAGTTTCAAGCTCCACCTGACTGGGATCCCATTCTGCTTTCGCCTTCGGGCGGTCCTGCCTCGCTTGGAAACGCTGCTACGTTGCTCCTGGTGGATGAGCTTGCGTTCGTTTTGAGTTTGAGAACGCTGGATGCAAAGATGAGGAGTCTTGATGGCTGAGGCTTTTGGTGTCCCCTCACTCGGGGGCCTCCCTCTCTTCCCGCCTCCCCCCGCCTCCCCACCCACCCCCTCACACCCGACCCCTACCACCCCAGGGCCCCGGCCGGGCCCCGCCCCTCCAGGCCGCATCTGTCAGAGGGAGTTGAAAAGCCTCCTGACAGGACACGTCCTCCCTCAGCAGCCAGCCCTTCCTGGCTCCCTGGCTTCAGCTTTCCGTTCGCGTGGCTCGGGCAGCCTTTCGCATCTTCTTTGCACCTGCCTGTGTTTGCAACAGAGGACCGTGGCCAAGGGATCCAGGAAACCGGGAGGAGAGCTGGCTTCCGGGGAGGCGAATGGGAAGGACAGGGAGGCAGAGAGGGAGCCTTGCCTCAGAGAACGGACTTTGAACCCCCGAAGGGAAAAGTCCTCCAGATAAACCACGTCTTCCCCACCGAATCCAAGAGCCATACTCGCTCGCTGTGGAAAAATGGGGACATCCCGGTCAAAGCAGGACGAGAGAGGACCCAAAGCTCCCTCCTCTCCCCGTTCAGCCATCGTCGTCCTGGGAGGGAGTCTCTCCGCGGTTCGCTTCTCCTGCCGGCCCCGTTTCCCCTCCTGCCAACCCAGCGCCTCTATCGCCTGCTCCTCGCTTCCTCGGGCTGCGGGCTGCGGGCTGCGGGATGGGGGGGGAGGGGCGGTGCGCGTCGCTCCCTGCCAGCTCGTGCCCGGGGTGGTTCTGACGGGTCCCCGGATCTGATCTCCGAGGAGCACCTTCTGCGGGGAGAAGCGGGACTGCGTCCCTGTCAGTTTCCCGGAGCGCGGGACCGGAGCCTTGCCCCGAAACGCAGGCTCGGGAGACCGAAGTCCTGAGCTGAAACCCAAGGGCCGCCGTCTCCCGCGAGTGACGTGCCCTCCCTGAGCTGCGCTTTCCTCATCTGGTGCGAGGGGGTCCTGGAGTTCGTGCCTCCTTGCGGGGGCGAGTGCTGGTGAGAACGCAAGCGGGAAACACGGAGCGGACCGCTCAGCACGGAGCGCGGCCTCGGTGGGGGCCCGGGCCTCGGCCGCCGTCCTTCCCCACGAGCCTACTTCTTGCCGCCGAGGCTCATCCAGCACCCAGGGATCGATCGCCTGGCTGCTTCCGGCCAGACACTCTCCTAGGTGCTGGCCACCCAGCAGCCGAGAACGCGGGTGCCAATCTCGGCCTCCGGGGCGTTCGCCTCCTCGCCTCTGGGGCCGCAAGACCAGCGGTGTGCCTACGCATGCCGGCGAGAGGTGGCAGAACCTGACGAGGACACGTGCCGTGGAAAATGGAGAGCTTGGCGCCCCGGAGGGCCTCGTCGGACGTCTGTGGATGGCCGTCGCTCTCTTTGCCGAAGCCCGCCCCCTGCCCGTCTTCTCTCCGTCCCAGGGTCCCCTTTCCAGTGGGACGCAAGAAGGCCCACAGGGCCCAAACGCTGGAGACGGGCAGCGCACACAGCGCGCCCTGGGTCCCGGGGGCTGCGGCGGGAAAGCCTTGCGGCACAGAACCCTGAAGCCCAGAGGTCTCGAGACAGGGAGAGCCGGGACGTCGGCAGGCACCGACGGGCCTTCGGACGCGACTCTTCCTCCCCGTCGTCACACCGTGCTGCTCCTCCCTCCGTCCTGGGCGCGAGCGCGCTCTTGGGAAAACGGAGGCGCCTTCGTCGGTGACCTAGCGGGCGGGAGATCCCGGGCAACGTCCCCAGCGGCACTTGAGCAGAACGGGGACGCTGCGGTCGGTCGTCGGGGAGGGGCTTCTACATGTCTGGTAGATGGAGCTGCTTTCTCGTGCCAAGTTCTCTGGGCCCTGACTTTTCTGCCTGCTCCTTCTATCACCTCAGTAAGGTCGGGGGTGCCCGGCAGAAAGAGGAAAAGAGCCAGAGTGAAGAAGCGGAGAGAAAGGAACACGCAAACCCGGACGCGCACACACACAGGCACACAGACACACAGGCGCGCGCGCGCGCGCACACACACACACACACACACACGCCTACACACCCACTCGCACAACACGCACACGCACACGCACACGCACACGCAAGCGCAGACAGAGCGCGCCAGCGAGCTCCGGTGCCTGTCTGTGGTTCCTGGGCGATGGCGGGGCAGCGATGCCGGGAGCCCGGGACTCCTGAGAGCCTGTCTGCGCGGCCTAGGGCCCCAGGGGTGATCGCCAGCCCCGGGGCCCCTGCCTCCTGGCCCGGGCCCAGCTCCAGCACCACCGCCCTCCTGGGGGGGAAGCGAGCTCTTGGGCAGAGCCTCTCTGGGTCAGGGTGGGTGTCTGTCTAGGTCCGTGTCTTGGATCCTCTCCGTGTCGCCGTTTCTCTGTTTCTCCGTGTCTCTGTCTCTGTCTCTGTCTCTGGGTCTCTGGGCTGGCGCCAGCAGGAGCTGTCCAGGGTCCCCGCGAGGGGCGGGTTGGGGGCGGGGTGCCGGTCTCCTGGGCGGCGCTGGCGGGAGGAAGGGTGGCCGCCCCGCCTCCCCGCGCCCTCAGGGGCAGCGCGGCGGGCTTCCGCTGACGCCCTCTGGTCGCGCCGGTGGCTCCGCCTGGGTTTGGGCAAGTCGGGGCCCGGCCGGCGCCGCAGAGGTCAGGGCTCCCGCTGGGAGGCCCCTCGGGCCGGAGGGGACTCAGAGGAGCACGGGCCCGGCGGCCCGACGCCCCGACGCCTCGGGCCAAGTGCCCCGCGCCCCCCACCTCCCAGCAGCCGCATCTCCTGCGACCCATCGCCGGATCCGAGCGGCCAGGGCGGCCTGGAGTGTTCCCGGGCCGCGAGGGGAGAGCGCCCAGCCAGGCGCCCCGCCCCCATCCCCGCCCCCACCACCCCTCGTTTCCCACCGCCGCCCGCCCCGCCCCGCCTCCTCGCACCCCGGGCTGCTCCAGGCCTCCGCGCCCTGGGAGGGCAGCAGGGCGGGGCAGCGCAGGGTTTGGCTGGCCCGCTGGCCGCGCCCGAGGCGGCCGCGGCGGGAGGCAGCAGCGGGAGGAAGGCGGCAGGCCGAGCGCGGGCGCAGGGGGCGCCGGCGGCGGCGGGTGCGCGTCACAGAGGCCTGGGCGCGCGCGCGAGCCGCGGGCCGGGCGACGCGGCGCGGCTTCTTAGGGGCGCCGGCGGCAGGCGCCAGCGTCTACGGCCATACCACCCTGAACGCGCCCGATCCCGTCTGATCTCGGAAGCTAAGCAGGGTCGGGCCTGGTTAGTACTTGGATGGGAGACCGCCTGGGAATACCGGGTGCTGTAGGCTTTTGCCTCCCTCGCCTTTTGCCGCCTCCGGCCTCCGTCCTCCGCGGACGCCCCCCACCCCTCCAGCCAGCCCTCCCCCACCCCCCCCGCCACCCTCCGCACCGCGGGCCCGCCGGCGCCGCCCATGGGCAGGGCCCAACCCCTCCCCGCCACAGCCCAACCCTTCCAGCTCGCGGCCCCACCCGAACCCAGGGCCAATCGGGGCCAGCCCGGCGGGACCGGGACCGGGACCGGGACCGGGACCCCGACGCCGCACACGCCGCCCGCCGGCTCCCTCTGGCCTCGGCCTCTTCCCACCCGCTCGGCTCCCGCTCCGGTGACACCCCAGCCCTTCCCTCGGCGCCCCGCCCCCGCCGCCCCAGCCGCCGGGTAGAGTCGTCCTGTCAGGTGGAACGGATTCCACGGCGGTGCCGGGAGGCCCAAACGGGTCCCAAAGCGACCAGCCCCGCCCACCGAGGAAAGACACCTGGTCAGGCTTTTCCAGACACCGCCCGCTTCTCCAAGGACAGGGCGGACTGGGTTAGAGAGGCGCGTCTCGGGCACCTCACCCAAGACGGGATGGCTTCTGCCTTTGCTGGCGTCTGTGCCGCTGCAGGTCATCTTCTAAAACCTGGTACCCGCTCGCTTGTCCTTGAGAGGCTCATTCACAATCAACACTCCTTTCCCGACCTAAGTTTGTCCCTGTCAGTTTGTCTCGCTTTTCCTTCCAGAAGCCCCCTTCCCGGGGTGGGGGGGAGGGGGGGAGGTGGTGGGGGGGTAGGGGGGTGGGTGGGTCTGAGTTTCAAGCTCCACCTGACTGGGATCCCATTCTGCTTTCGCCTTCGGGCGGTCCTGCCTCGCTTGGAAACGCTGCTACGTTGCTCCTGGTGGATGAGCTTGCGTTCGTTTTGAGTTTGAGAACGCTGGATGCAAAGATGAGGAGTCTTGATGGCTGAGGCTTTTGGTGTCCCCTCACTCGGGGGCCTCCCTCTCTTCCCGCCTCCCCCCGCCTCCCCACCCACCCCCTCACACCCGACCCCTACCACCCCAGGGCCCCGGCCGGGCCCCGCCCCTCCAGGCCGCATCTGTCAGAGGGAGTTGAAAAGCCTCCTGACAGGACACGTCCTCCCTCAGCAGCCAGCCCTTCCTGGCTCCCTGGCTTCAGCTTTCCGTTCGCGTGGCTCGGGCAGCCTTTCGCATCTTCTTTGCACCTGCCTGTGTTTGCAACAGAGGACCGTGGCCAAGGGATCCAGGAAACCGGGAGGAGAGCTGGCTTCCGGGGAGGCGAATGGGAAGGACAGGGAGGCAGAGAGGGAGCCTTGCCTCAGAGAACGGACTTTGAACCCCCGAAGGGAAAAGTCCTCCAGATAAACCACGTCTTCCCCACCGAATCCAAGAGCCATACTCGCTCGCTGTGGAAAAATGGGGACATCCCGGTCAAAGCAGGACGAGAGAGGACCCAAAGCTCCCTCCTCTCCCCGTTCAGCCATCGTCGTCCTGGGAGGGAGTCTCTCCGCGGTTCGCTTCTCCTGCCGGCCCCGTTTCCCCTCCTGCCAACCCAGCGCCTCTATCGCCTGCTCCTCGCTTCCTCGGGCTGCGGGCTGCGGGCTGCGGGATGGGGGGGGAGGGGCGGTGCGCGTCGCTCCCTGCCAGCTCGTGCCCGGGGTGGTTCTGACGGGTCCCCGGATCTGATCTCCGAGGAGCACCTTCTGCGGGGAGAAGCGGGACTGCGTCCCTGTCAGTTTCCCGGAGCGCGGGACCGGAGCCTTGCCCCGAAACGCAGGCTCGGGAGACCGAAGTCCTGAGCTGAAACCCAAGGGCCGCCGTCTCCCGCGAGTGACGTGCCCTCCCTGAGCTGCGCTTTCCTCATCTGGTGCGAGGGGGTCCTGGAGTTCGTGCCTCCTTGCGGGGGCGAGTGCTGGTGAGAACGCAAGCGGGAAACACGGAGCGGACCGCTCAGCACGGAGCGCGGCCTCGGTGGGGGCCCGGGCCTCGGCCGCCGTCCTTCCCCACGAGCCTACTTCTTGCCGCCGAGGCTCATCCAGCACCCAGGGATCGATCGCCTGGCTGCTTCCGGCCAGACACTCTCCTAGGTGCTGGCCACCCAGCAGCCGAGAACGCGGGTGCCAATCTCGGCCTCCGGGGCGTTCGCCTCCTCGCCTCTGGGGCCGCAAGACCAGCGGTGTGCCTACGCATGCCGGCGAGAGGTGGCAGAACCTGACGAGGACACGTGCCGTGGAAAATGGAGAGCTTGGCGCCCCGGAGGGCCTCGTCGGACGTCTGTGGATGGCCGTCGCTCTCTTTGCCGAAGCCCGCCCCCTGCCCGTCTTCTCTCCGTCCCAGGGTCCCCTTTCCAGTGGGACGCAAGAAGGCCCACAGGGCCCAAACGCTGGAGACGGGCAGCGCACACAGCGCGCCCTGGGTCCCGGGGGCTGCGGCGGGAAAGCCTTGCGGCACAGAACCCTGAAGCCCAGAGGTCTCGAGACAGGGAGAGCCGGGACGTCGGCAGGCACCGACGGGCCTTCGGACGCGACTCTTCCTCCCCGTCGTCACACCGTGCTGCTCCTCCCTCCGTCCTGGGCGCGAGCGCGCTCTTGGGAAAACGGAGGCGCCTTCGTCGGTGACCTAGCGGGCGGGAGATCCCGGGCAACGTCCCCAGCGGCACTTGAGCAGAACGGGGACGCTGCGGTCGGTCGTCGGGGAGGGGCTTCTACATGTCTGGTAGATGGAGCTGCTTTCTCGTGCCAAGTTCTCTGGGCCCTGACTTTTCTGCCTGCTCCTTCTATCACCTCAGTAAGGTCGGGGGTGCCCGGCAGAAAGAGGAAAAGAGCCAGAGTGAAGAAGCGGAGAGAAAGGAACACGCAAACCCGGACGCGCACACACACAGGCACACAGACACACAGGCGCGCGCGCGCGCGCACACACACACACACACACACACGCCTACACACCCACTCGCACAACACGCACACGCACACGCACACGCACACGCAAGCGCAGACAGAGCGCGCCAGCGAGCTCCGGTGCCTGTCTGTGGTTCCTGGGCGATGGCGGGGCAGCGATGCCGGGAGCCCGGGACTCCTGAGAGCCTGTCTGCGCGGCCTAGGGCCCCAGGGGTGATCGCCAGCCCCGGGGCCCCTGCCTCCTGGCCCGGGCCCAGCTCCAGCACCACCGCCCTCCTGGGGGGGAAGCGAGCTCTTGGGCAGAGCCTCTCTGGGTCAGGGTGGGTGTCTGTCTAGGTCCGTGTCTTGGATCCTCTCCGTGTCGCCGTTTCTCTGTTTCTCCGTGTCTCTGTCTCTGTCTCTGTCTCTGGGTCTCTGGGCTGGCGCCAGCAGGAGCTGTCCAGGGTCCCCGCGAGGGGCGGGTTGGGGGCGGGGTGCCGGTCTCCTGGGCGGCGCTGGCGGGGGGAAGGGTGGCCGCCCCGCCTCCCCGCGCCCTCAGGGGCAGCGCGGCGGGCTTCCGCTGACGCCCTCTGGTCGCGCCGGTGGCTCCGCCTGGGTTTGGGCAAGTCGGGGCCCGGCCGGCGCCGCAGAGGTCAGGGCTCCCGCTGGGAGGCCCCTCGGGCCGGAGGGGACTCAGAGGAGCACGGGCCCGGCGGCCCGACGCCCCGACGCCTCGGGCCAAGTGCCCCGCGCCCCCCACCTCCCAGCAGCCGCATCTCCTGCGACCCATCGCCGGATCCGAGCGGCCAGGGCGGCCTGGAGTGTTCCCGGGCCGCGAGGGGAGAGCGCCCAGCCAGGCGCCCCGCCCCCATCCCCGCCCCCACCACCCCTCGTTTCCCACCGCCGCCCGCCCCGCCCCGCCTCCTCGCACCCCGGGCTGCTCCAGGCCTCCGCGCCCTGGGAGGGCAGCAGGGCGGGGCAGCGCAGGGTTTGGCTGGCCCGCTGGCCGCGCCCGAGGCGGCCGCGGCGGGAGGCAGCAGCGGGAGGAAGGCGGCAGGCCGAGCGCGGGCGCAGGGGGCGCCGGCGGCGGCGGGTGCGCGTCACAGAGGCCTGGGCGCGCGCGCGAGCCGCGGGCCGGGCGACGCGGCGCGGCTTCTTAGGGGCGCCGGCGGCAGGCGCCAGCGTCTACGGCCATACCACCCTGAACGCGCCCGATCTCGTCTGATCTCGGAAGCTAAGCAGGGTCGGGCCTGGTTAGTACTTGGATGGGAGACCGCCTGGGAATACCGGGTGCTGTAGGCTTTTGCCTCCCTCGCCTTTTGCCGCCTCCGGCCTCCGTCCTCCGCGGACGCCCCCCACCCCTCCAGCCAGCCCTCCCCCACCCCCCCCGCCACCCTCCGCACCGCGGGCCCGCCGGCGCCGCCCATGGGCAGGGCCCAACCCCTCCCCGCCACAGCCCAACCCTTCCAGCTCGCGGCCCCACCCGAACCCAGGGCCAATCGGGGCCAGCCCGGCGGGACCGGGACCGGGACCGGGACCGGGACCCCGACGCCGCACACGCCGCCCGCCGGCTCCCTCTGGCCTCGGCCTCTTCCCACCCGCTCGGCTCCCGCTCCGGTGACACCCCAGCCCTTCCCTCGGCGCCCCGCCCCCGCCGCCCCAGCCGCCGGGTAGAGTCGTCCTGTCAGGTGGAACGGATTCCACGGCGGTGCCGGGAGGCCCAAACGGGTCCCAAAGCGACCAGCCCCGCCCACCGAGGAAAGACACCTGGTCAGGCTTTTCCAGACACCGCCCGCTTCTCCAAGGACAGGGCGGACTGGGTTAGAGAGGCGCGTCTCGGGCACCTCACCCAAGACGGGATGGCTTCTGCCTTTGCTGGCGTCTGTGCCGCTGCAGGTCATCTTCTAAAACCTGGTACCCGCTCGCTTGTCCTTGAGAGGCTCATTCACAATCAACACTCCTTTCCCGACCTAAGTTTGTCCCTGTCAGTTTGTCTCGCTTTTCCTTCCAGAAGCCCCCTTCCCGGGGTGGCGGGGAGGGGGGGAGGTGGTGGGGGGGTAGGGGGGTGGGTGGGTCTGAGTTTCAAGCTCCACCTGACTAGGATCCCATTCTGCTTTCGCCTTCGGGCGGTCCTGCCTCGCTTGGAAACGCTGCTACGTTGCTCCTGGTGGATGAGCTTGCGTTCGTTTTGAGTTTGAGAACGCTGGATGCAAAGATGAGGAGTCTTGATGGCTGAGGCTTTTGGTGTCCCCTCACTCGGGGGCCTCCCTCTCTTCCCGCCTCCCCCCGCCTCCCCACCCACCCCCTCACACCCGACCCCTACCACCCCAGGGCCCCGGCCGGGCCCCGCCCCTCCAGGCCGCATCTGTCAGAGGGAGTTGAAAAGCCTCCTGACAGGACACGTCCTCCCTCAGCAGCCAGCCCTTCCTGGCTCCCTGGCTTCAGCTTTCCGTTCGCGTGGCTCGGGCAGCCTTTCGCATCTTCTTTGCACCTGCCTGTGTTTGCAACAGAGGACCGTGGCCAAGGGATCCAGGAAACCGGGAGGAGAGCTGGCTTCCGGGGAGGCGAATGGGAAGGACAGGGAGGCAGAGAGGGAGCCTTGCCT
Source organism: Equus caballus (assembly GCF_041296265.1). Taxonomy (NCBI): domain Eukaryota; kingdom Metazoa; phylum Chordata; class Mammalia; order Perissodactyla; family Equidae; genus Equus; species Equus caballus. The sequence goes on from NW_027222005.1 coordinate 12,390, forward strand.
CAGAGAACGGACTTTGAACCCCCGAAGGGAAAAGTCCTCCAGATAAACCACGTCTTCCCCACCGAATCCAAGAGCCATACTCGCTCGCTGTGGAAAAATGGGGACATCCCGGTCAAAGCAGGACGAGAGAGGACCCAAAGCTCCCTCCTCTCCCCGTTCAGCCATCGTCGTCCTGGGAGGGAGTCTCTTCGCGGTTCGCTTCTCCTGCCGGCCCCGTGTCCCCTCCTGCCAACCCAGCGCCTCTATCGCCTGCTCCTCGCTTCCTCGGGCTGCGGGCTGCGGGCTGCGGGCTGCGGGCTGCGGGCTGCGGGCCGCGGGCTGCGGGATGGGGGGGCAGGGGCGGTGCGCGTCGCTCCCTGCCAGCTCGTGCCCGGGGTGGTTCTGACGGGTCCCCGGATCTGATCTCCGAGGAGCACCTTCTGCGGGGAGAAGCGGGACTGCGTCCCTGTCAGTTTCCCGGAGCGCGGGACCGGAGCCTTGCCCCGAAACGCAGGCTCGGGAGACCGAAGTCCTGAGCTGAAACCCAAGGGCCGCCGTCTCCCGCGAGTGACGTGCCCTCCCTGAGCTGCGCTTTCCTCATCTGGTGCGAGGGGGTCCTGGAGTTCGTGCCTCCTTGCGGGGGCGAGTGCTGGTGAGAACGCAAGCGGGAAACACGGAGCGGACCGCTCAGCACGGAGCGCGGCCTCGGTGGGGGCCCGGGCCTCGGCCGCCGTCCTTCCCCACGAGCCTACTTCTTGCCGCCGAGGCTCATCCAGCACCCAGGGATCGATCGCCTGGCTGCTTCCGGCCAGACACTCTCCTAGGTGCTGGCCACCCAGCAGCCGAGAACGCGGGTGCCAATCTCGGCCTCCGGGGCGTTCGCCTCCTCGCCTCTGGGGCCGCAAGACCAGCGGTGTGCCTACGCATGCCGGCGAGAGGTGGCAGAACCTGACGAGGACACGTGCCGTGGAAAATGGAGAGCTTGGCGCCCCGGAGGGCCTCGTCGGACGTCTGTGGATGGCCGTCGCTCTCTTTGCCGAAGCCCGCCCCCTGCCCGTCTTCTCTCCGTCCCAGGGTCCCCTTTCCAGTGGGACGCAAGAAGGCCCACAGGGCCCAAACGCTGGAGACGGGCAGCGCACACAGCGCGCCCTGGGTCCCGGGGGCTGCGGCGGGAAAGCCTTGCGGCACAGAACCCTGAAGCCCAGAGGTCTCGAGACAGGGAGAGCCGGGACGTCGGCAGGCACCGACGGGCCTTCGGACGCGACTCTTCCTCCCCGTCGTCACACCGTGCTGCTCCTCCCTCCGTCCTGGGCGCGAGCGCGCTCTTGGGAAAACGGAGGCGCCTTCGTCGGTGACCTAGCGGGCGGGAGATCCCGGGCAACGTCCCCAGCGGCACTTGAGCAGAACGGGGACGCTGCGGTCGGTCGTCGGGGAGGGGCTTCTACATGTCTGGTAGATGGAGCTGCTTTCTCGTGCCAAGTTCTCTGGGCCCTGACTTTTCTGCCTGCTCCTTCTATCACCTCAGTAAGGTCGGGGGTGCCCGGCAGAAAGAGGAAAAGAGCCAGAGTGAAGAAGCGGAGAGAAAGGAACACGCAAACCCGGACGCGCACACACACAGGCACACAGACACACAGGCGCGCGCGCGCGCGCACACACACACACACACACACACGCCTACACACCCACTCGCACAACACGCACACGCACACGCACACGCACACGCAAGCGCAGACAGAGCGCGCCAGCGAGCTCCGGTGCCTGTCTGTGGTTCCTGGGCGATGGCGGGGCAGCGATGCCGGGAGCCCGGGACTCCTGAGAGCCTGTCTGCGCGGCCTAGGGCCCCAGGGGTGATCGCCAGCCCCGGGGCCCCTGCCTCCTGGCCCGGGCCCAGCTCCAGCACCACCGCCCTCCTGGGGGGGAAGCGAGCTCTTGGGCAGAGCCTCTCTGGGTCAGGGTGGGTGTCTGTCTAGGTCCGTGTCTTGGATCCTCTCCGTGTCGCCGTTTCTCTGTTTCTCCGTGTCTCTGTCTCTGTCTCTGTCTCTGGGTCTCTGGGCTGGCGCCAGCAGGAGCTGTCCAGGGTCCCCGCGAGGGGCGGGTTGGGGGCGGGGTGCCGGTCTCCTGGGCGGCGCTGGCGGGGGGAAGGGTGGCCGCCCCGCCTCCCCGCGCCCTCAGGGGCAGCGCGGCGGGCTTCCGCTGACGCCCTCTGGTCGCGCCGGTGGCTCCGCCTGGGTTTGGGCAAGTCGGGGCCCGGCCGGCGCCGCAGAGGTCAGGGCTCCCGCTGGGAGGCCCCTCGGGCCGGAGGGGACTCAGAGGAGCACGGGCCCGGCGGCCCGACGCCCCGACGCCTCGGGCCAAGTGCCCCGCGCCCCCCACCTCCCAGCAGCCGCATCTCCTGCGACCCATCGCCGGATCCGAGCGGCCAGGGCGGCCTGGAGTGTTCCCGGGCCGCGAGGGGAGAGCGCCCAGCCAGGCGCCCCGCCCCCATCCCCGCCCCCACCACCCCTCGTTTCCCACCGCCGCCCGCCCCGCCCCGCCTCCTCGCACCCCGGGCTGCTCCAGGCCTCCGCGCCCTGGGAGGGCAGCAGGGCGGGGCAGCGCAGGGTTTGGCTGGCCCGCTGGCCGCGCCCGAGGCGGCCGCGGCGGGAGGCAGCAGCGGGAGGAAGGCGGCAGGCCGAGCGCGGGCGCAGGGGGCGCCGGCGGCGGCGGGTGCGCGTCACAGAGGCCTGGGCGCGCGCGCGAGCCGCGGGCCGGGCGACGCGGCGCGGCTTCTTAGGGGCGCCGGCGGCAGGCGCCAGCGTCTACGGCCATACCACCCTGAACGCGCCCGATCTCGTCTGATCTCGGAAGCTAAGCAGGGTCGGGCCTGGTTAGTACTTGGATGGGAGACCGCCTGGGAATACCGGGTGCTGTAGGCTTTTGCCTCCCTCGCCTTTTGCCGCCTCCGGCCTCCGTCCTCCGCGGACGCCCCCCACCCCTCCAGCCAGCCCTCCCCCACCCCCCCCGCCACCCTCCGCACCGCGGGCCCGCCGGCGCCGCCCATGGGCAGGGCCCAACCCCTCCCCGCCACAGCCCAACCCTTCCAGCTCGCGGCCCCACCCGAACCCAGGGCCAATCGGGGCCAGCCCGGCGGGACCGGGACCGGGACCGGGACCGGGACCCCGACGCCGCACACGCCGCCCGCCGGCTCCCTCTGGCCTCGGCCTCTTCCCACCCGCTCGGCTCCCGCTCCGGTGACACCCCAGCCCTTCCCTCGGCGCCCCGCCCCCGCCGCCCCAGCCGCCGGGTAGAGTCGTCCTGTCAGGTGGAACGGATTCCACGGCGGTGCCGGGAGGCCCAAACGGGTCCCAAAGCGACCAGCCCCGCCCACCGAGGAAAGACACCTGGTCAGGCTTTTCCAGACACCGCCCGCTTCTCCAAGGACAGGGCGGACTGGGTTAGAGAGGCGCGTCTCGGGCACCTCACCCAAGACGGGATGGCTTCTGCCTTTGCTGGCGTCTGTGCCGCTGCAGGTCATCTTCTAAAACCTGGTACCCGCTCGCTTGTCCTTGAGAGGCTCATTCACAATCAACACTCCTTTCCCGACCTAAGTTTGTCCCTGTCAGTTTGTCTCGCTTTTCCTTCCAGAAGCCCCCTTCCCGGGGTGGCGGGGAGGGGGGGAGGTGGTGGGGGGGTAGGGGGGTGGGTGGGTCTGAGTTTCAAGCTCCACCTGACTAGGATCCCATTCTGCTTTCGCCTTCGGGCGGTCCTGCCTCGCTTGGAAACGCTGCTACGTTGCTCCTGGTGGATGAGCTTGCGTTCGTTTTGAGTTTGAGAACGCTGGATGCAAAGATGAGGAGTCTTGATGGCTGAGGCTTTTGGTGTCCCCTCACTCGGGGGCCTCCCTCTCTTCCCGCCTCCCCCCGCCTCCCCACCCACCCCCTCACACCCGACCCCTACCACCCCAGGGCCCCGGCCGGGCCCCGCCCCTCCAGGCCGCATCTGTCAGAGGGAGTTGAAAAGCCTCCTGACAGGACACGTCCTCCCTCAGCAGCCAGCCCTTCCTGGCTCCCTGGCTTCAGCTTTCCGTTCGCGTGGCTCGGGCAGCCTTTCGCATCTTCTTTGCACCTGCCTGTGTTTGCAACAGAGGACCGTGGCCAAGGGATCCAGGAAACCGGGAGGAGAGCTGGCTTCCGGGGAGGCGAATGGGAAGGACAGGGAGGCAGAGAGGGAGCCTTGCCTCAGAGAACGGACTTTGAACCCCCGAAGGGAAAAGTCCTCCAGATAAACCACGTCTTCCCCACCGAATCCAAGAGCCATACTCGCTCGCTGTGGAAAAATGGGGACATCCCGGTCAAAGCAGGACGAGAGAGGACCCAAAGCTCCCTCCTCTCCCCGTTCAGCCATCGTCGTCCTGGGAGGGAGTCTCTTCGCGGTTCGCTTCTCCTGCCGGCCCCGTGTCCCCTCCTGCCAACCCAGCGCCTCTATCGCCTGCTCCTCGCTTCCTCGGGCTGCGGGCTGCGGGCTGCGGGCTGCGGGCTGCGGGCTGCGGGCCGCGGGCTGCGGGATGGGGGGGCAGGGGCGGTGCGCGTCGCTCCCTGCCAGCTCGTGCCCGGGGTGGTTCTGACGGGTCCCCGGATCTGATCTCCGAGGAGCACCTTCTGCGGGGAGAAGCGGGACTGCGTCCCTGTCAGTTTCCCGGAGCGCGGGACCGGAGCCTTGCCCCGAAACGCAGGCTCGGGAGACCGAAGTCCTGAGCTGAAACCCAAGGGCCGCCGTCTCCCGCGAGTGACGTGCCCTCCCTGAGCTGCGCTTTCCTCATCTGGTGCGAGGGGGTCCTGGAGTTCGTGCCTCCTTGCGGGGGCGAGTGCTGGTGAGAACGCAAGCGGGAAACACGGAGCGGACCGCTCAGCACGGAGCGCGGCCTCGGTGGGGGCCCGGGCCTCGGCCGCCGTCCTTCCCCACGAGCCTACTTCTTGCCGCCGAGGCTCATCCAGCACCCAGGGATCGATCGCCTGGCTGCTTCCGGCCAGACACTCTCCTAGGTGCTGGCCACCCAGCAGCCGAGAACGCGGGTGCCAATCTCGGCCTCCGGGGCGTTCGCCTCCTCGCCTCTGGGGCCGCAAGACCAGCGGTGTGCCTACGCATGCCGGCGAGAGGTGGCAGAACCTGACGAGGACACGTGCCGTGGAAAATGGAGAGCTTGGCGCCCCGGAGGGCCTCGTCGGACGTCTGTGGATGGCCGTCGCTCTCTTTGCCGAAGCCCGCCCCCTGCCCGTCTTCTCTCCGTCCCAGGGTCCCCTTTCCAGTGGGACGCAAGAAGGCCCACAGGGCCCAAACGCTGGAGACGGGCAGCGCACACAGCGCGCCCTGGGTCCCGGGGGCTGCGGCGGGAAAGCCTTGCGGCACAGAACCCTGAAGCCCAGAGGTCTCGAGACAGGGAGAGCCGGGACGTCGGCAGGCACCGACGGGCCTTCGGACGCGACTCTTCCTCCCCGTCGTCACACCGTGCTGCTCCTCCCTCCGTCCTGGGCGCGAGCGCGCTCTTGGGAAAACGGAGGCGCCTTCGTCGGTGACCTAGCGGGCGGGAGATCCCGGGCAACGTCCCCAGCGGCACTTGAGCAGAACGGGGACGCTGCGGTCGGTCGTCGGGGAGGGGCTTCTACATGTCTGGTAGATGGAGCTGCTTTCTCGTGCCAAGTTCTCTGGGCCCTGACTTTTCTGCCTGCTCCTTCTATCACCTCAGTAAGGTCGGGGGTGCCCGGCAGAAAGAGGAAAAGAGCCAGAGTGAAGAAGCGGAGAGAAAGGAACACGCAAACCCGGACGCGCACACACACAGGCACACAGACACACAGGCGCGCGCGCGCGCACACACACACACACACACACACACGCCTACACACCCACTCGCACAACACGCACACGCACACGCACACGCACACGCAAGCGCAGACAGAGCGCGCCAGCGAGCTCCGGTGCCTGTCTGTGGTTCCTGGGCGATGGCGGGGCAGCGATGCCGGGAGCCCGGGACTCCTGAGAGCCTGTCTGCGCGGCCTAGGGCCCCAGGGGTGATCGCCAGCCCCGGGGCCCCTGCCTCCTGGCCCGGGCCCAGCTCCAGCACCACCGCCCTCCTGGGGGGGAAGCGAGCTCTTGGGCAGAGCCTCTCTGGGTCAGGGTGGGTGTCTGTCTAGGTCCGTGTCTTGGATCCTCTCCGTGTCGCCGTTTCTCTGTTTCTCCGTGTCTCTGTCTCTGTCTCTGTCTCTGGGTCTCTGGGCTGGCGCCAGCAGGAGCTGTCCAGGGTCCCCGCGAGGGGCGGGTTGGGGGCGGGGTGCCGGTCTCCTGGGCGGCGCTGGCGGGGGGAAGGGTGGCCGCCCCGCCTCCCCGCGCCCTCAGGGGCAGCGCGGCGGGCTTCCGCTGACGCCCTCTGGTCGCGCCGGTGGCTCCGCCTGGGTTTGGGCAAGTCGGGGCCCGGCCGGCGCCGCAGAGGTCAGGGCTCCCGCTGGGAGGCCCCTCGGGCCGGAGGGGACTCAGAGGAGCACGGGCCCGGCGGCCCGACGCCCCGACGCCTCGGGCCAAGTGCCCCGCGCCCCCCACCTCCCAGCAGCCGCATCTCCTGCGACCCATCGCCGGATCCGAGCGGCCAGGGCGGCCTGGAGTGTTCCCGGGCCGCGAGGGGAGAGCGCCCAGCCAGGCGCCCCGCCCCCATCCCCGCCCCCACCACCCCTCGTTTCCCACCGCCGCCCGCCCCGCCCCGCCTCCTCGCACCCCGGGCTGCTCCAGGCCTCCGCGCCCTGGGAGGGCAGCAGGGCGGGGCAGCGCAGGGTTTGGCTGGCCCGCTGGCCGCGCCCGAGGCGGCCGCGGCGGGAGGCAGCAGCGGGAGGAAGGCGGCAGGCCGAGCGCGGGCGCAGGGGGCGCCGGCGGCGGCGGGTGCGCGTCACAGAGGCCTGGGCGCGCGCGCGAGCCGCGGGCCGGGCGACGCGGCGCGGCTTCTTAGGGGCGCCGGCGGCAGGCGCCAGCGTCTACGGCCATACCACCCTGAACGCGCCCGATCTCGTCTGATCTCGGAAGCTAAGCAGGGTCGGGCCTGGTTAGTACTTGGATGGGAGACCGCCTGGGAATACCGGGTGCTGTAGGCTTTTGCCTCCCTCGCCTTTTGCCGCCTCCGGCCTCCGTCCTCCGCGGACGCCCCCCACCCCTCCAGCCAGCCCTCCCCCACCCCCCCCGCCACCCTCCGCACCGCGGGCCCGCCGGCGCCGCCCATGGGCAGGGCCCAACCCCTCCCCGCCACAGCCCAACCCTTCCAGCTCGCGGCCCCACCCGAACCCAGGGCCAATCGGGGCCAGCCCGGCGGGACCGGGACCGGGACCGGGACCGGGACCCCGACGCCGCACACGCCGCCCGCCGGCTCCCTCTGGCCTCGGCCTCTTCCCACCCGCTCGGCTCCCGCTCCGGTGACACCCCAGCCCTTCCCTCGGCGCCCCGCCCCCGCCGCCCCAGCCGCCGGGTAGAGTCGTCCTGTCAGGTGGAACGGATTCCACGGCGGTGCCGGGAGGCCCAAACGGGTCCCAAAGCGACCAGCCCCGCCCACCGAGGAAAGACACCTGGTCAGGCTTTTCCAGACACCGCCCGCTTCTCCAAGGACAGGGCGGACTGGGTTAGAGAGGCGCGTCTCGGGCACCTCACCCAAGACGGGATGGCTTCTGCCTTTGCTGGCGTCTGTGCCGCTGCAGGTCATCTTCTAAAACCTGGTACCCGCTCGCTTGTCCTTGAGAGGCTCATTCACAATCAACACTCCTTTCCCGACCTAAGTTTGTCCCTGTCAGTTTGTCTCGCTTTTCCTTCCAGAAGCCCCCTTCCCGGGGTGGGGGGGTAGGGGGGTGGGTGGGTCTGAGTTTCAAGCTCCACCTGACTGGGATCCCATTCTGCTTTCGCCTTCGGGCGGTCCTGCCTCGCTTGGAAACGCTGCTACGTTGCTCCTGGTGGATGAGCTTGCGTTCGTTTTGAGTTTGAGAACGCTGGATGCAAAGATGAGGAGTCTTGATGGCTGAGGCTTTTGGTGTCCCCTCACTCGGGGGCCTCCCTCTCTTCCCGCCTCCCCCCGCCTCCCCACCCACCCCCTCACACCCGACCCCTACCACCCCAGGGCCCCGGCCGGGCCCCGCCCCTCCAGGCCGCATCTGTCAGAGGGAGTTGAAAAGCCTCCTGACAGGACACGTCCTCCCTCAGCAGCCAGCCCTTCCTGGCTCCCTGGCTTCAGCTTTCCGTTCGCGTGGCTCGGGCAGCCTTTCGCATCTTCTTTGCACCTGCCTGTGTTTGCAACAGAGGACCGTGGCCAAGGGATCCAGGAAACCGGGAGGAGAGCTGGCTTCCGGGGAGGCGAATGGGAAGGACAGGGAGGCAGAGAGGGAGCCTTGCCTCAGAGAACGGACTTTGAACCCCCGAAGGGAAAAGTCCTCCAGATAAACCACGTCTTCCCCACCGAATCCAAGAGCCATACTCGCTCGCTGTGGAAAAATGGGGACATCCCGGTCAAAGCAGGACGAGAGAGGACCCAAAGCTCCCTCCTCTCCCCGTTCAGCCATCGTCGTCCTGGGAGGGAGTCTCTCCGCGGTTCGCTTCTCCTGCCGGCCCCGTTTCCCCTCCTGCCAACCCAGCGCCTCTATCGCCTGCTCCTCGCTTCCTCGGGCTGCGGGCTGCGGGCTGCGGGCTGCGGGCTGCGGGCTGCGGGATGGGGGGGGAGGGGCGGTGCGCGTCGCTCCCTGCCAGCTCGTGCCCGGGGTGGTTCTGACGGGTCCCCGGATCTGATCTCCGAGGAGCACCTTCTGCGGGGAGAAGCGGGACTGCGTCCCTGTCAGTTTCCCGGAGCGCGGGACCGGAGCCTTGCCCCGAAACGCAGGCTCGGGAGACCGAAGTCCTGAGCTGAAACCCAAGGGCCGCCGTCTCCCGCGAGTGACGTGCCCTCCCTGAGCTGCGCTTTCCTCATCTGGTGCGAGGGGGTCCTGGAGTTCGTGCCTCCTTGCGGGGGCGAGTGCTGGTGAGAACGCAAGCGGGAAACACGGAGCGGACCGCTCAGCACGGAGCGCGGCCTCGGTGGGGGCCCGGGCCTCGGCCGCCGTCCTTCCCCACGAGCCTACTTCTTGCCGCCGAGGCTCATCCAGCACCCAGGGATCGATCGCCTGGCTGCTTCCGGCCAGACACTCTCCTAGGTGCTGGCCACCCAGCAGCCGAGAACGCGGGTGCCAATCTCGGCCTCCGGGGCGTTCGCCTCCTCGCCTCTGGGGCCGCAAGACCAGCGGTGTGCCTACGCATGCCGGCGAGAGGTGGCAGAACCTGACGAGGACACGTGCCGTGGAAAATGGAGAGCTTGGCGCCCCGGAGGGCCTCGTCGGACGTCTGTGGATGGCCGTCGCTCTCTTTGCCGAAGCCCGCCCCCTGCCCGTCTTCTCTCCGTCCCAGGGTCCCCTTTCCAGTGGGACGCAAGAAGGCCCACAGGGCCCAAACGCTGGAGACGGGCAGCGCACACAGCGCGCCCTGGGTCCCGGGGGCTGCGGCGGGAAAGCCTTGCGGCACAGAACCCTGAAGCCCAGAGGTCTCGAGACAGGGAGAGCCGGGACGTCGGCAGGCACCGACGGGCCTTCGGACGCGACTCTTCCTCCCCGTCGTCACACCGTGCTGCTCCTCCCTCCGTCCTGGGCGCGAGCGCGCTCTTGGGAAAACGGAGGCGCCTTCGTCGGTGACCTAGCGGGCGGGAGATCCCGGGCAACGTCCCCAGCGGCACTTGAGCAGAACGGGGACGCTGCGGTCGGTCGTCGGGGAGGGGCTTCTACATGTCTGGTAGATGGAGCTGCTTTCTCGTGCCAAGTTCTCTGGGCCCTGACTTTCTGCCTGCTCCTTCTATCACCTCAGTAAGGTCGGGGGTGCCCGGCAGAAAGAGGAAAAGAGCCAGAGTGAAGAAGCGGAGAGAAAGGAACACGCAAACCCGGACGCGCACACACACAGGCACACAGACACACAGGCGCCGCTGCAGCGCGCGCACACACACACACACACACACACACGCCTACACACCCACTCGCACAACACGCACACGCACACGCACACGCACACGCAAGCGCAGACAGAGCGCGCCAGCGAGCTCCGGTGCCTGTCTGTGGTTCCTGGCGATGGCGGGGCAGCGATGC
>NW_027222006.1:0-20624 GCF_041296265.1 Equus caballus
CATTTCTTAGGGCCGAGTGGCGTTCCATTGTGTATACATCCCACATCTTCTTTATCCATTCTTCCCTTGATGGGCACCTAGGTTGCTTCCAAGTTCTGGCTGTTGTGAATAATGCTGCAGTGAACCTAGGGGTGCATGTGTCTTTCTGCATTGGTGTTTTCAAGTTCTTTGGATGAATAGCCAGCAGTGGGCTAGCTGGATCCTACGTATGGTAGGTAGATGTATTCTTAGTTTTCTGAGGATACTCCATCCTGCTTTCCATAGTGGCTGCACCAGTCTGCCCTCCCACCAGCAGTGCAGGAGAGTTCCCTTCTCTCCACATCCTCTCTGACACTTGTCTCTTGTCTTGTTAATTAGAGCCATTCTGACCAGAGTAAAGGTGACATCTCCTTGTAGTTGTGATTTGCATTTCTCTGATCGCTAATGATGTTGAGTCCCTTTCCATATGCCTGTTGGCCATCCCTATGCCTTCTTTGGAGAAATCACTGCTCAGATCTTTTGCCCGCCTTTTTCATTGGGTTGCTGATTTTTTTTGCTGTTGAGATGTATGAGTTCTTTCTGTGTTTTGGATATTAACCCCTTATCCGATACACGGTTTGCAAGAATCTTCTCCAGTTGTTAGGTTGTGTTTTGGTTTTGTGGATGGTTTCCTTTGCGGTGCAGAGGATTTTTTTTTGACTTTGAGGTAGGATCCCATTTGTTCCTTTTGTATTTTGTTTCCAGTGCCCAGTCAGACGTGGTACTTGAAAATAGGCTGCTAAGACTGATGTCAAAGAGCATACTGCCTATGTTTTCTTGTAGAGGTTGCATGGTTTCGGGTGTGACATTCAAGTGAAAGCCGAGGGAGGAGGCCGCAGTTCCCCGAGAGCGAGCGTAGCGGGGCCCCTGCGTCCCTGTCAGCGCACCTTCCCGCTCCGCGAAGGTCCGAAGCGTGTGGGCGGGGCCGCAGGAGTTGTGCCAGGAGGGTGTCCCTGTCGCTGTCCGCAGTCCACCGCCAGAGGGGGGGCGGGGCAAGGGCCGGGCAGCGTCTGGGCGGCGGCGCGGGCGCGCGCGCGCGCGAGGAGAGGAGCGCGCGGCTGCTGGGCCGCCGTCCTGGGAGGCGTGGGAGGCGTCGGCGAGCCGCGCCTGCCTGCCCAGAGCCGAGCCCGGCGGAGTCCGGCCGCGCTGTGCTGCTCTCTCCCGGGCCGGGCTCGTCCGTTCCCCCGGCGTCCGTGGACGCCGCTCCGTGTCCCCGCTGGGCACGGCAGCCCGGGCCCTCCACGGCCACGGCCGCTAGCCTGAGGAGGCCGTCCTTCAGCTCCCGCTCTTCCTGCTCGCCGGACACGGACGACCAGGGCGCCCGCGAAGATGATGCCATCTGAGAGAGGTACCTGGGGGGGCGTGGGCGTGGGGGCTGGTGGGAGGCGAGCGTGTCCCTGAGGAATAGGCTTGTGCGCCCAGAGGTGCCCGTCAGGTCGCGGGACAGCTGTGCGGCGCGGGGAGCGAGGGGCTCTCTTCGTGCGCTTCAGGCGTTCGTGGAACGGGCGGTGTGTGCCGGGCACGGGGCCAGCCTGGGCGTGCGGTGCCCGGGAGTCGGGCGCTGAAGCGCCACCCGTGGGCTCGGCTTCTTGGAAGGACAGACGCGAAGTCGATAAGGACACTGGTCTCGAGGCGTTCTGAGGAGTGCAGGTCTCCCTCTTTTCGAGGCTACGTTCCGTTGGGGTTTTCACGAAGCCTGTTGTGGCCCTGAAGCTCAGGCCGGTTCGGGGGAAGTGGCCTGTCGAGGGCCACATAATAGTTGTGTGCAGAGCCAGTGCTTTCCAAAGCCCGTGACTGTGCAGAAGTCTACCTGTTAGGGGTGCAGTGGGGGCTGTCCGGGGAGCGTTGTGAGCACAGGTATGTGCCCCACACTTGAAAGTCTGGCAAAGAAAGCGTGAGGCTGGAGGGTGCTCCGTTCGTTCCCTCCTTCCACAGAAAGTCTGGAGAGTTGACGTTGGGACAAGTCCTTCCTTTCCTCTGGTCGGTGCGTGTTCAGTGGCCTGGACACTTGGTGAGCAAGACTGACAGGTTGTTTGACGTAGTGGCCCTCACAGCCTGGTTGGAAAGGACAGACAGGCAGCAACCAATTACCTAGGAGATACGTAAAAGCAATTTTGTGTTGAGTGTTGAGAAAGACGGCATTTCCTGTTAGACTTGGTGACTTAGGCAGTGATGTTGAAGCTGAGAGCAGATGCCTCAAAGAAAAGGAGGACTTGTGCGGGAGAGTGTTGGGACAGGGCAAGGGAGGAGTAGGGCCTGTCAGAGGAGCTGAAAGAATGCCCTGGAGACTGGGGCCGCGTAGGGACTGTAGGGTGGGGAAAACAAAACTTTTCGACTGAGGCTGGCGCTTTCTCTAGGTTTTTGGAGACTGAGCGTGGTGATTCAGAACGTGGCCTCCGGAGCCAGACTCTGTCAAATGGGGTCCTGGCTCTGCCACCTACGGACTGTGTGAACTTGGGCAAGTTACTGTACCATTCTGTGTGTCAGTTTCCTGATCTGTAAAACGGGGTTGATTATCATACACGCTCCGTAGGTGAGTGTAAAGGTTAGAGGATATTTCATATCCGTAAAGTACTTAGAGCAGTGTCTGGCCTTTAGTAGGCGTTAGTAGTGGTTGATTAAAGAAATGGATAAATGCATACCTAAGTATTCAAGGCTTGGAGGCTGTCCCTGGTGAAACGTGTGAACTTCAATGGATTACACCCAACTTTGCTTAGTTTCCTTTCCGGCTTGCAGTTGCTACTGACCGCATCTGCAGCACTGTGGAATTAGAAATAATCTCCCTGGACTTGGCTGCTCTTGGTAAAACAATCTAATGCTGTCCAAATTATCCCAGGGAAATAAAAGCCTTTTCAGTAGCATAGTAGGGTTAGGCTTATTTAATATGTATTGTTTATATTGGTTTGTTTAGTGTGTGTTGGTAACCTTTCTGTTTTTCTTTTTTTTTGTTTTTTTTGGCAAAGCTGCTCGGTTCGAAAAAGCAGATTAGCTATGAAATGGGTCAGACCCAGAGAAAAGTAGAGAGTCGTGTAAGCAGAGCACGCCTTTCCTTGACTCTCTGTCGAGAGCTTTGGTGATTCCAGCTGCTCTCTGCCTCAGACACGGTGCCCTCTGCGTGTGCAGTCATCTAAAGAGTGCAGGGTCTGGGACCGTGGAGAATCCAAGGCAGTATAGTCATGCTTTGCTTAACGGTGGGGATAAGTTCTGAGGAGTGTGTCATGGTCAGGCAATCTCGAGACTGTGCAAACACCACGGAGTTCCTAAACCTGGATGGCAGAGCCTCCTACACACCTAGGCCATATGGGACTAATCTGATGGGACCCCCGTTGTTGACTGAAACGTCCCGATGTAGGGCATGACTGTACTTCCCAACTCCAAGGGCGCGGAAGTGTAGCCTGTGGGGCTTTTGAAAAGAACAGAGACGCTCAAGGCCTACTCTGGACCCACTGACTCAGAATCTACTGGGATAGTTCCCGGCTTTAAAGACCAGACGTAGTCCTCCTCTGCAGACATCTCATCAACGGTTTTTCACGCTGGGTTTTCCCTCATCTGAGAAAACAGGCCAAGAGATTGTGAGGATCCATAATTAGTGTTTGAATACATTTGGCAGGACTCAGTGTTTTTCACGTTCTGTGATACTGGGATCTGCATCTCCACTGTAATGTGTTAAACCTTGAAATCTTGTCCAAAGGTCATGTCATTACCTAGAGAATCCTTCTGTGAATTCCAGGCAGACTGCCATCTTTCTGCTTCCGCCTCCTCACCTTTACAATGGGGAGGATAACGGTAACCTACCTTTTGGATGTGAGGATTGAATGAGACAGTTGGTGCAAAGCAGTCGGCACAGGATCTGGCACAAAGTGAAGCCTTCAATAAATTATGATGACGGTAGTTTTGATTTCCCTCCAGTCGGAATATAGTTGAGTTGAAGTTAGTGGCTGTGTCACAGCTCTGTCTCAGGCTGGTGTCTGCCGCCCTGAGCTAAGCCATAAAAATCCCTAGAATAACTTTTCAAAAGCCTGTTAGCCTCTTGAGCCTCCTACACTTCTTTATTTTAATTTGTTTTATTTTATTTTATTTTATTTTATTGCAGTAACAGTGGATTCTAAGATGATATGGCTTTCAGATGTACGTTGTAATATATTTCGAATTCTGTGTAGATTACATCGTGTTCACCACCCGAAAACTAATTATAGTCCGTCACCTCCCATGTGAGCCTCATCACCCCTTTGGCTCACTCCCCTCCCCCCTCCCCCTATGGTGACCACCAGTCCAATCTCCTTTGCTCTGTGTGTGTTTGTCGTTGTTTTTATCTTCTACATATGAGCGAGATCACACGGTGTTTGGTGTTTGACTTTCTCCCTCTGATTTATTTCACTTCACGTAATACCCTCAAGGTCCATCCACGTTGTCACAAATGGTCGGATCTCATCATTTCTTAGGGCCGAGTGGCGTTCCATTGTGTATACATCCCACATCTTCTTTATCCATTCTTCCCTTGATGGGCACCTAGGTTGCTTCCAAGTTCTGGCTGTTGTGAATAATGCTGCAGTGAACCTAGGGGTGCATGTGTCTTTCTGCATTGGTGTTTTCAAGTTCTTTGGATGAATAGCCAGCAGTGGGCTAGCTGGATCCTACGTATGGTAGGTAGATGTATTCTTAGTTTTCTGAGGATACTCCATCCTGCTTTCCATAGTGGCTGCACCAGTCTGCCCTCCCACCAGCAGTGCAGGAGAGTTCCCTTCTCTCCACATCCTCTCTGACACTTGTCTCTTGTCTTGTTAATTAGAGCCATTCTGACCAGAGTAAAGGTGACATCTCCTTGTAGTTGTGATTTGCATTTCTCTGATCGCTAATGATGTTGAGTCCCTTTCCATATGCCTGTTGGCCATCCCTATGCCTTCTTTGGAGAAATCACTGCTCAGATCTTTTGCCCGCCTTTTTCATTGGGTTGCTGATTTTTTTTGCTGTTGAGATGTATGAGTTCTTTCTGTGTTTTGGATATTAACCCCTTATCCGATACACGGTTTGCAAGAATCTTCTCCCAGTTGTTAGGTTGTGTTTTGGTTTTGTGGATGGTTTCCTTTGCGGTGCAGAGGATTTTTTTTTGACTTTGAGGTAGGATCCCATTTGTTCCTTTTGTATTTTGTTTCCAGTGCCCAGTCAGACGTGGTACTTGAAAATAGGCTGCTAAGACTGATGTCAAAGAGCATACTGCCTATGTTTTCTTGTAGAGGTTGCATGGTTTCGGGTGTGACATTCAAGTGAAAGCCGAGGGAGGAGGCCGCAGTTCCCCGAGAGCGAGCGTAGCGGGGCCCCTGCGTCCCTGTCAGCGCACCTTCCCGCTCCGCGAAGGTCCGAAGCGTGTGGGCGGGGCCGCAGGAGTTGTGCCAGGAGGGTGTCCCTGTCGCTGTCCGCAGTCCACCGCCAGAGGGGGGGCGGGGCAAGGGCCGGGCAGCGTCTGGGCGGCGGCGCGGGCGCGCGCGCGCGCGAGGAGAGGAGCGCGCGGCTGCTGGGCCGCCGTCCTGGGAGGCGTGGGAGGCGTCGGCGAGCCGCGCCTGCCTGCCCAGAGCCGAGCCCGGCGGAGTCCGGCCGCGCTGTGCTGCTCTCTCCCGGGCCGGGCTCGTCCGTTCCCCCGGCGTCCGTGGACGCCGCTCCGTGTCCCCGCTGGGCACGGCAGCCCGGGCCCTCCACGGCCACGGCCGCTAGCCTGAGGAGGCCGTCCTTCAGCTCCCGCTCTTCCTGCTCGCCGGACACGGACGACCAGGGCGCCCGCGAAGATGATGCCATCTGAGAGAGGTACCTGGGGGGGCGTGGGCGTGGGGGCTGGTGGGAGGCGAGCGTGTCCCTGAGGAATAGGCTTGTGCGCCCAGAGGTGCCCGTCAGGTCGCGGGACAGCTGTGCGGCGCGGGGAGCGAGGGGCTCTCTTCGTGCGCTTCAGGCGTTCGTGGAACGGGCGGTGTGTGCCGGGCACGGGGCCAGCCTGGGCGTGCGGTGCCCGGGAGTCGGGCGCTGAAGCGCCACCCGTGGGCTCGGCTTCTTGGAAGGACAGGCGCGAAGTCGATAAGCACACTGGTCTCGAGGCGTTCTGAGGAGTGCAGGTCTCCCTCTTTTCGAGGCTACGTTCCGTTGGGGTTTTCACGAAGCCTGTTGTGGCCCTGAAGCTCAGGCCGGTTCGGGGGAAGTGGCCTGTCGAGGGCCACATAATAGTTGTGTGCAGAGCCAGTGCTTTCCAAAGCCCGTGACTGTGCAGAAGTCTACCTGTTAGGGGTGCAGTGGGGGCTGTCCGGGGAGCGTTGTGAGCACAGGTATGTGCCCCACACTTGAAAGTCTGGCAAAGAAAGCGTGAGGCTGGAGGGTGCTCCGTTCGTTCCCTCCTTCCACAGAAAGTCTGGAGAGTTGACGTTGGGACAAGTCCTTCCTTTCCTCTGGTCGGTGCGTGTTCAGTGGCCTGGACACTTGGTGAGCAAGACTGACAGGTTGTTTGACGTAGTGGCCCTCACAGCCTGGTTGGAAAGGACAGACAGGCAGCAACCAATTACCTAGGAGATACGTAAAAGCAATTTTGTGTTGAGTGTTGAGAAAGACGGCATTTCCTGTTAGACTTGGTGACTTAGGCAGTGATGTTGAAGCTGAGAGCAGATGCCTCAAAGAAAAGGAGGACTTGTGCGGGAGAGTGTTGGGACAGGGCAAGGGAGGAGTAGGGCCTGTCAGAGGAGCTGAAAGAATGCCCTGGAGACTGGGGCCGCGTAGGGACTGTAGGGTGGGGAAAACAAAACTTTTCGACTGAGGCTGGTGCTTTCTCTAGGTTTTTGGAGACTGAGCGTGGTGATTCAGAACGTGGCCTCCGGAGCCAGACTCTGTCAAATGGGGTCCTGGCTCTGCCACCTACGGACTGTGTGAACTTGGGCAAGTTACTGTACCATTCTGTGTGTCAGTTTCCTGATCTGTAAAACGGGGTTGATTATCATACACGCTCCGTAGGTGAGTGTAAAGGTTAGAGGATATTTCATATCCGTAAAGTACTTAGAGCAGTGTCTGGCCTTTAGTAGGCGTTAGTAGTGGTTGATTAAAGAAATGGATAAATGCATACCTAAGTATTCAAGGCTTGGAGGCTGTCCCTGGTGAAACGTGTGAACTTCAATGGATTACACCCAACTTTGCTTAGTTTCCTTTCCGGCTTGCAGTTGCTACTGACCGCATCTGCAGCACTGTGGAATTAGAAATAATCTCCCTGGACTTGGCTGCTCTTGGTAAAACAATCTAATGCTGTCCAAATTATCCCAGGGAAATAAAAGCCTTTTCAGTAGCATAGTAGGGTTAGGCTTATTTAATATGTATTGTTTATATTGGTTTGTTTAGTGTGTGTTGGTAACCTTTCTGTTTTTCTTTTTTTTTTGTTTTTTTTGGCAAAGCTGCTCGGTTCGAAAAAGCAGATTAGCTATGAAATGGGTCAGACCCAGAGAAAAGTAGAGAGTCGTGTAAGCAGAGCACGCCTTTCCTTGACTCTCTGTCGAGAGCTTTGGTGATTCCAGCTGCTCTCTGCCTCAGACACGGTGCCCTCTGCGTGTGCAGTCATCTAAAGAGTGCAGGGTCTGGGACCGTGGAGAATCCAAGGCAGTATAGTCATGCTTTGCTTAACGGTGGGGATAAGTTCTGAGGAGTGTGTCATGGTCAGGCAATCTCGAGACTGTGCAAACACCACGGAGTTCCTAAACCTGGATGGCAGAGCCTCCTACACACCTAGGCCATATGGGACTAATCTGATGGGACCCCCGTTGTTGACTGAAACGTCCCGATGTAGGGCATGACTGTACTTCCCAACTCCAAGGGCGCGGAAGTGTAGCCTGTGGGGCTTTTGAAAAGAACAGAGACGCTCAAGGCCTACTCTGGACCCACTGACTCAGAATCTACTGGGATAGTTCCCGGCTTTAAAGACCAGACGTAGTCCTCCTCTGCAGACATCTCATCAACGGTTTTTCACGCTGGGTTTTCCCTCATCTGAGAAAACAGGCCAAGAGATTGTGAGGATCCATAATTAGTGTTTGAATACATTTGGCAGGACTCAGTGTTTTTCACGTTCTGTGATACTGGGATCTGCATCTCCACTGTAATGTGTTAAACCTTGAAATCTTGTCCAAAGGTCATGTCATTACCTAGAGAATCCTTCTGTGAATTCCAGGCAGACTGCCATCTTTCTGCTTCCGCCTCCTCACCTTTACAATGGGGAGGATAACGGTAACCTACCTTTTGGATGTGAGGATTGAATGAGACAGTTGGTGCAAAGCAGTCGGCACAGGATCTGGCACAAAGTGAAGCCTTCAATAAATTATGATGACGGTAGTTTTGATTTCCCTCCAGTCGGAATATAGTTGAGTTGAAGTTAGTGGCTGTGTCACAGCTCTGTCTCAGGCTGGTGTCTGCCGCCCTGAGCTAAGCCATAAAAATCCCTAGAATAACTTTTCAAAAGCCTGTTAGCCTCTTGAGCCTCCTACACTTCTTTATTTTAATTTGTTTTATTTTATTTTATTTTATTTTATTGCAGTAACAGTGGATTCTAAGATGATATGGCTTTCAGATGTACGTTGTAATATATTTCGACTTCTGTGTAGATTACATCGTGTTCACCACCCGAAAACTAATTATAGTCCGTCACCTCCCATGTGAGCCTCATCACCCCTTTGGCTCTCTCCCCTCCCCCCTCCCCCTATGGTGACCACCAGTCCAATCTCCTTTGCTCTGTGTGTGTTTGTCGTTGTTTTTATCTTCTACATATGAGCGAGATCACACGGTGTTTGGTGTTTGACTTTCTCCCTCTGATTTATTTCACTTCACGTAATACCCTCAAGGTCCATCCACGTTGTCACAAATGGTCGGATCTCATCATTTCTTAGGGCCGAGTGGCGTTCCATTGTGTATACATCCCACATCTTCTTTATCCATTCTTCCCTTGATGGGCACCTAGGTTGCTTCCAAGTTCTGGCTGTTGTGAATAATGCTGCAGTGAACCTAGGGGTGCATGTGTCTTTCTGCATTGGTGTTTTCAAGTTCTTTGGATGAATAGCCAGCAGTGGGCTAGCTGGATCCTACGTATGGTAGGTAGATGTATTCTTAGTTTTCTGAGGATACTCCATCCTGCTTTCCATAGTGGCTGCACCAGTCTGCCCTCCCACCAGCAGTGCAGGAGAGTTCCCTTCTCTCCACATCCTCTCTGACACTTGTCTCTTGTCTTGTTAATTAGAGCCATTCTGACCAGAGTAAAGGTGACATCTCCTTGTAGTTGTGATTTGCATTTCTCTGATCGCTAATGATGTTGAGTCCCTTTCCATATGCCTGTTGGCCATCCCTATGCCTTCTTTGGAGAAATCACTGCTCAGATCTTTTGCCCGCCTTTTTCATTGGGTTGCTGATTTTTTTTGCTGTTGAGATGTATGAGTTCTTTCTGTGTTTTGGATATTAACCCCTTATCCGATACACGGTTTGCAAGAATCTTCTCCCAGTTGTTAGGTTGTGTTTTGGTTTTGTGGATGGTTTCCTTTGCGGTGCAGAGGATTTTTTTTTGACTTTGAGGTAGGATCCCATTTGTTCCTTTTGTATTTTGTTTCCAGTGCCCAGTCAGACGTGGTACTTGAAAATAGGCTGCTAAGACTGATGTCAAAGAGCATACTGCCTATGTTTTCTTGTAGAGGTTGCATGGTTTCGGGTGTGACATTCAAGTGAAAGCCGAGGGAGGAGGCCGCAGTTCCCCGAGAGCGAGCGTAGCGGGGCCCCTGCGTCCCTGTCAGCGCACCTTCCCGCTCCGCGAAGGTCCGAAGCGTGTGGGCGGGGCCGCAGGAGTTGTGCCAGGAGGGTGTCCCTGTCGCTGTCCGCAGTCCACCGCCAGAGGGGGGGCGGGGCAAGGGCCGGGCAGCGTCTGGGCGGCGGCGCGGGCGCGCGCGCGCGCGAGGAGAGGAGCGCGCGGCTGCTGGGCCGCCGTCCTGGGAGGCGTGGGAGGCGTCGGCGAGCCGCGCCTGCCTGCCCAGAGCCGAGCCCGGCGGAGTCCGGCCGCGCTGTGCTGCTCTCTCCCGGGCCGGGCTCGTCCGTTCCCCCGGCGTCCGTGGACGCCGCTCCGTGTCCCCGCTGGGCACGGCAGCCCGGGCCCTCCACGGCCACGGCCGCTAGCCTGAGGAGGCCGTCCTTCAGCTCCCGCTCTTCCTGCTCGCCGGACACGGACGACCAGGGCGCCCGCGAAGATGATGCCATCTGAGAGAGGTACCTGGGGGGGCGTGGGCGTGGGGGCTGGTGGGAGGCGAGCGTGTCCCTGAGGAATAGGCTTGTGCGCCCAGAGGTGCCCGTCAGGTCGCGGGACAGCTGTGCGGCGCGGGGAGCGAGGGGCTCTCTTCGTGCGCTTCAGGCGTTCGTGGAACGGGCGGTGTGTGCCGGGCACGGGGCCAGCCTGGGCGTGCGGTGCCCGGGAGTCGGGCGCTGAAGCGCCACCCGTGGGCTCGGCTTCTTGGAAGGACAGGCGCGAAGTCGATAAGGACACTGGTCTCGAGGCGTTCTGAGGAGTGCAGGTCTCCCTCTTTTCGAGGCTACGTTCCGTTGGGGTTTTCACGAAGCCTGTTGTGGCCCTGAAGCTCAGGCCGGTTCGGGGGAAGTGGCCTGTCGAGGGCCACATAATAGTTGTGTGCAGAGCCAGTGCTTTCCAAAGCCCGTGACTGTGCAGAAGTCTACCTGTTAGGGGTGCAGTGGGGGCTGTCCGGGGAGCGTTGTGAGCACAGGTATGTGCCCCACACTTGAAAGTCTGGCAAAGAAAGCGTGAGGCTGGAGGGTGCTCCGTTCGTTCCCTCCTTCCACAGAAAGTCTGGAGAGTTGACGTTGGGACAAGTCCTTCCTTTCCTCTGGTCGGTGCGTGTTCAGTGGCCTGGACACTTGGTGAGCAAGACTGACAGGTTGTTTGACGTAGTGGCCCTCACAGCCTGGTTGGAAAGGACAGACAGGCAGCAACCAATTACCTAGGAGATACGTAAAAGCAATTTTGTGTTGAGTGTTGAGAAAGACGGCATTTCCTGTTAGACTTGGTGACTTAGGCAGTGATGTTGAAGCTGAGAGCAGATGCCTCAAAGAAAAGGAGGACTTGTGCGGGAGAGTGTTGGGACAGGGCAAGGGAGGAGTAGGGCCTGTCAGAGGAGCTGAAAGAATGCCCTGGAGACTGGGGCCGCGTAGGGACTGTAGGGTGGGGAAAACAAAACTTTTCGACTGAGGCTGGCGCTTTCTCTAGGTTTTTGGAGACTGAGCGTGGTGATTCAGAACGTGGCCTCCGGAGCCAGACTCTGTCAAATGGGGTCCTGGCTCTGCCACCTACGGACTGTGTGAACTTGGGCAAGTTACTGTACCATTCTGTGTGTCAGTTTCCTGATCTGTAAAACGGGGTTGATTATCATACACGCTCCGTAGGTGAGTGTAAAGGTTAGAGGATATTTCATATCCGTAAAGTACTTAGAGCAGTGTCTGGCCTTTAGTAGGCGTTAGTAGTGGTTGATTAAAGAAATGGATAAATGCATACCTAAGTATTCAAGGCTTGGAGGCTGTCCCTGGTGAAACGTGTGAACTTCAATGGATTACACCCAACTTTGCTTAGTTTCCTTTCCGGCTTGCAGTTGCTACTGACCGCATCTGCAGCACTGTGGAATTAGAAATAATCTCCCTGGACTTGGCTGCTCTTGGTAAAACAATCTAATGCTGTCCAAATTATCCCAGGGAAATAAAAGCCTTTTCAGTAGCATAGTAGGGTTAGGCTTATTTAATATGTATTGTTTATATTGGTTTGTTTAGTGTGTGTTGGTAACCTTTCTGTTTTTCTTTTTTTTTTGTTTTTTTTGGCAAAGCTGCTCGGTTCGAAAAAGCAGATTAGCTATGAAATGGGTCAGACCCAGAGAAAAGTAGAGAGTCGTGTAAGCAGAGCACGCCTTTCCTTGACTCTCTGTCGAGAGCTTTGGTGATTCCAGCTGCTCTCTGCCTCAGACACGGTGCCCTCTGCGTGTGCAGTCATCTAAAGAGTGCAGGGTCTGGGACCGTGGAGAATCCAAGGCAGTATAGTCATGCTTTGCTTAACGGTGGGGATAAGTTCTGAGGAGTGTGTCATGGTCAGGCAATCTCGAGACTGTGCAAACACCACGGAGTTCCTAAACCTGGATGGCAGAGCCTCCTACACACCTAGGCCATATGGGACTAATCTGATGGGACCCCCGTTGTTGACTGAAACGTCCCGATGTAGGGCATGACTGTACTTCCCAACTCCAAGGGCGCGGAAGTGTAGCCTGTGGGGCTTTTGAAAAGAACAGAGACGCTCAAGGCCTACTCTGGACCCACTGACTCAGAATCTACTGGGATAGTTCCCGGCTTTAAAGACCAGACGTAGTCCTCCTCTGCAGACATCTCATCAACGGTTTTTCACGCTGGGTTTTCCCTCATCTGAGAAAACAGGCCAAGAGATTGTGAGGATCCATAATTAGTGTTTGAATACATTTGGCAGGACTCAGTGTTTTTCACGTTCTGTGATACTGGGATCTGCATCTCCACTGTAATGTGTTAAACCTTGAAATCTTGTCCAAAGGTCATGTCATTACCTAGAGAATCCTTCTGTGAATTCCAGGCAGACTGCCATCTTTCTGCTTCCGCCTCCTCACCTTTACAATGGGGAGGATAACGGTAACCTACCTTTTGGATGTGAGGATTGAATGAGACAGTTGGTGCAAAGCAGTCGGCACAGGATCTGGCACAAAGTGAAGCCTTCAATAAATTATGATGACGGTAGTTTTGATTTCCCTCCAGTCGGAATATAGTTGAGTTGAAGTTAGTGGCTGTGTCACAGCTCTGTCTCAGGCTGGTGTCTGCCGCCCTGAGCTAAGCCATAAAAATCCCTAGAATAACTTTTCAAAAGCCTGTTAGCCTCTTGAGCCTCCTACACTTCTTTATTTTAATTTGTTTTATTTTATTTTATTTTATTTTATTGCAGTAACAGTGGATTCTAAGATGATATGGCTTTCAGATGTACGTTGTAATATATTTCGACTTCTGTGTAGATTACATCGTGTTCACCACCCGAAAACTAATTATAGTCCGTCACCTCCCATGTGAGCCTCATCACCCCTTTGGCTCACTCCCCTCCCCCCTCCCCCTATGGTGACCACCAGTCCAATCTCCTTTGCTCTGTGTGTGTTTGTCGTTGTTTTTATCTTCTACATATGAGCGAGATCACACGGTGTTTGGTGTTTGACTTTCTCCCTCTGATTTATTTCACTTCACGTAATACCCTCAAGGTCCATCCACGTTGTCACAAATGGTCGGATCTCATCATTTCTTAGGGCCGAGTGGCGTTCCATTGTGTATACATCCCACATCTTCTTTATCCATTCTTCCCTTGATGGGCACCTAGGTTGCTTCCAAGTTCTGGCTGTTGTGAATAATGCTGCAGTGAACCTAGGGGTGCATGTGTCTTTCTGCATTGGTGTTTTCAAGTTCTTTGGATGAATAGCCAGCAGTGGGCTAGCTGGATCCTACGTATGGTAGGTAGATGTATTCTTAGTTTTCTGAGGATACTCCATCCTGCTTTCCATAGTGGCTGCACCAGTCTGCCCTCCCACCAGCAGTGCAGGAGAGTTCCCTTCTCTCCACATCCTCTCTGACACTTGTCTCTTGTCTTGTTAATTAGAGCCATTCTGACCAGAGTAAAGGTGACATCTCCTTGTAGTTGTGATTTGCATTTCTCTGATCGCTAATGATGTTGAGTCCCTTTCCATATGCCTGTTGGCCATCCCTATGCCTTCTTTGGAGAAATCACTGCTCAGATCTTTTGCCCGCCTTTTTCATTGGGTTGCTGATTTTTTTTGCTGTTGAGATGTATGAGTTCTTTCTGTGTTTTGGATATTAACCCCTTATCCGATACACGGTTTGCAAGAATCTTCTCCCAGTTGTTAGGTTGTGTTTTGGTTTTGTGGATGGTTTCCTTTGCGGTGCAGAGGATTTTTTTTTGACTTTGAGGTAGGATCCCATTTGTTCCTTTTGTATTTTGTTTCCAGTGCCCAGTCAGACGTGGTACTTGAAAATAGGCTGCTAAGACTGATGTCAAAGAGCATACTGCCTATGTTTTCTTGTAGAGGTTGCATGGTTTCGGGTGTGACATTCAAGTGAAAGCCGAGGGAGGAGGCCGCAGTTCCCCGAGAGCGAGCGTAGCGGGGCCCCTGCGTCCCTGTCAGCGCACCTTCCCGCTCCGCGAAGGTCCGAAGCGTGTGGGCGGGGCCGCAGGAGTTGTGCCAGGAGGGTGTCCCTGTCGCTGTCCGCAGTCCACCGCCAGAGGGGGGGCGGGGCAAGGGCCGGGCAGCGTCTGGGCGGCGGCGCGGGCGCGCGCGCGCGCGAGGAGAGGAGCGCGCGGCTGCTGGGCCGCCGTCCTGGGAGGCGTGGGAGGCGTCGGCGAGCCGCGCCTGCCTGCCCAGAGCCGAGCCCGGCGGAGTCCGGCCGCGCTGTGCTGCTCTCTCCCGGGCCGGGCTCGTCCGTTCCCCCGGCGTCCGTGGACGCCGCTCCGTGTCCCCGCTGGGCACGGCAGCCCGGGCCCTCCACGGCCACGGCCGCTAGCCTGAGGAGGCCGTCCTTCAGCTCCCGCTCTTCCTGCTCGCCGGACACGGACGACCAGGGCGCCCGCGAAGATGATGCCATCTGAGAGAGGTACCTGGGGGGGCGTGGGCGTGGGGGCTGGTGGGAGGCGAGCGTGTCCCTGAGGAATAGGCTTGTGCGCCCAGAGGTGCCCGTCAGGTCGCGGGACAGCTGTGCGGCGCGGGGAGCGAGGGGCTCTCTTCGTGCGCTTCAGGCGTTCGTGGAACGGGCGGTGTGTGCCGGGCACGGGGCCAGCCTGGGCGTGCGGTGCCCGGGAGTCGGGCGCTGAAGCGCCACCCGTGGGCTCGGCTTCTTGGAAGGACAGGCGCGAAGTCGATAAGCACACTGGTCTCGAGGCGTTCTGAGGAGTGCAGGTCTCCCTCTTTTCGAGGCTACGTTCCGTTGGGGTTTTCACGAAGCCTGTTGTGGCCCTGAAGCTCAGGCCGGTTCGGGGGAAGTGGCCTGTCGAGGGCCACATAATAGTTGTGTGCAGAGCCAGTGCTTTCCAAAGCCCGTGACTGTGCAGAAGTCTACCTGTTAGGGGTGCAGTGGGGGCTGTCCGGGGAGCGTTGTGAGCACAGGTATGTGCCCCACACTTGAAAGTCTGGCAAAGAAAGCGTGAGGCTGGAGGGTGCTCCGTTCGTTCCCTCCTTCCACAGAAAGTCTGGAGAGTTGACGTTGGGACAAGTCCTTCCTTTCCTCTGGTCGGTGCGTGTTCAGTGGCCTGGACACTTGGTGAGCAAGACTGACAGGTTGTTTGACGTAGTGGCCCTCACAGCCTGGTTGGAAAGGACAGACAGGCAGCAACCAATTACCTAGGAGATACGTAAAAGCAATTTTGTGTTGAGTGTTGAGAAAGACGGCATTTCCTGTTAGACTTGGTGACTTAGGCAGTGATGTTGAAGCTGAGAGCAGATGCCTCAAAGAAAAGGAGGACTTGTGCGGGAGAGTGTTGGGACAGGGCAAGGGAGGAGTAGGGCCTGTCAGAGGAGCTGAAAGAATGCCCTGGAGACTGGGGCCGCGTAGGGACTGTAGGGTGGGGAAAACAAAACTTTTCGACTGAGGCTGGTGCTTTCTCTAGGTTTTTGGAGACTGAGCGTGGTGATTCAGAACGTGGCCTCCGGAGCCAGACTCTGTCAAATGGGGTCCTGGCTCTGCCACCTACGGACTGTGTGAACTTGGGCAAGTTACTGTACCATTCTGTGTGTCAGTTTCCTGATCTGTAAAACGGGGTTGATTATCATACACGCTCCGTAGGTGAGTGTAAAGGTTAGAGGATATTTCATATCCGTAAAGTACTTAGAGCAGTGTCTGGCCTTTAGTAGGCGTTAGTAGTGGTTGATTAAAGAAATGGATAAATGCATACCTAAGTATTCAAGGCTTGGAGGCTGTCCCTGGTGAAACGTGTGAACTTCAATGGATTACACCCAACTTTGCTTAGTTTCCTTTCCGGCTTGCAGTTGCTACTGACCGCATCTGCAGCACTGTGGAATTAGAAATAATCTCCCTGGACTTGGCTGCTCTTGGTAAAACAATCTAATGCTGTCCAAATTATCCCAGGGAAATAAAAGCCTTTTCAGTAGCATAGTAGGGTTAGGCTTATTTAATATGTATTGTTTATATTGGTTTGTTTAGTGTGTGTTGGTAACCTTTCTGTTTTTCTTTTTTTTTTGTTTTTTTTGGCAAAGCTGCTCGGTTCGAAAAAGCAGATTAGCTATGAAATGGGTCAGACCCAGAGAAAAGTAGAGAGTCGTGTAAGCAGAGCACGCCTTTCCTTGACTCTCTGTCGAGAGCTTTGGTGATTCCAGCTGCTCTCTGCCTCAGACACGGTGCCCTCTGCGTGTGCAGTCATCTAAAGAGTGCAGGGTCTGGGACCGTGGAGAATCCAAGGCAGTATAGTCATGCTTTGCTTAACGGTGGGGATAAGTTCTGAGGAGTGTGTCATGGTCAGGCAATCTCGAGACTGTGCAAACACCACGGAGTTCCTAAACCTGGATGGCAGAGCCTCCTACACACCTAGGCCATATGGGACTAATCTGATGGGACCCCCGTTGTTGACTGAAACGTCCCGATGTAGGGCATGACTGTACTTCCCAACTCCAAGGGCGCGGAAGTGTAGCCTGTGGGGCTTTTGAAAAGAACAGAGACGCTCAAGGCCTACTCTGGACCCACTGACTCAGAATCTACTGGGATAGTTCCCGGCTTTAAAGACCAGACGTAGTCCTCCTCTGCAGACATCTCATCAACGGTTTTTCACGCTGGGTTTTCCCTCATCTGAGAAAACAGGCCAAGAGATTGTGAGGATCCATAATTAGTGTTTGAATACATTTGGCAGGACTCAGTGTTTTTCACGTTCTGTGATACTGGGATCTGCATCTCCACTGTAATGTGTTAAACCTTGAAATCTTGTCCAAAGGTCATGTCATTACCTAGAGAATCCTTCTGTGAATTCCAGGCAGACTGCCATCTTTCTGCTTCCGCCTCCTCACCTTTACAATGGGGAGGATAACGGTAACCTACCTTTTGGATGTGAGGATTGAATGAGACAGTTGGTGCAAAGCAGTCGGCACAGGATCTGGCACAAAGTGAAGCCTTCAATAAATTATGATGACGGTAGTTTTGATTTCCCTCCAGTCGGAATATAGTTGAGTTGAAGTTAGTGGCTGTGTCACAGCTCTGTCTCAGGCTGGTGTCTGCCGCCCTGAGCTAAGCCATAAAAATCCCTAGAATAACTTTTCGAAAGCCTGTTAGCCTCTTGAGCCTCCTACACTTCTTTATTTTAATTTGTTTTATTTTATTTTATTTTATTTTATTGCAGTAACAGTGGATTCTAAGATGATATGGCTTTCAGATGTACGTTGTAATATATTTCGACTTCTGTGTAGATTACATCGTGTTCACCACCCGAAAACTAATTATAGTCCGTCACCTCCCATGTGAGCCTCATCACCCCTTTGGCTCTCTCCCCTCCCCCCTCCCCCTATGGTGACCACCAGTCCAATCTCCTTTGCTCTGTGTGTGTTTGTCGTTGTTTTTATCTTCTACATATGAGCGAGATCACACGGTGTTTGGTGTTTGACTTTCTCCCTCTGATTTATTTCACTTCACGTAATACCCTCAAGGTCCATCCACGTTGTCACAAATGGTCGGATCTCATCATTTCTTAGGGCCGAGTGGCGTTCCATTGTGTATACATCCCACATCTTCTTTATCCATTCTTCCCTTGATGGGCACCTAGGTTGCTTCCAAGTTCTGGCTGTTGTGAATAATGCTGCAGTGAACCTAGGGGTGCGTGTGTCTTTCTGCATTGGTGTTTTCAAGTTCTTTGGATGAATAGCCAGCAGTGGGCTAGCTGGATCCTACGTATGGTAGGTAGATGTATTCTTAGTTTTCTGAGGATACTCCATCCTGCTTTCCATAGTGGCTGCACCAGTCTGCCCTCCCACCAGCAGTGCAGGAGAGTTCCCTTCTCTCCACATCCTCTCTGACACTTGTCTCTTGTCTTGTTAATTAGAGCCATTCTGACCAGAGTAAAGGTGACATCTCCTTGTAGTTGTGATTTGCATTTCTCTGATCGCTAATGATGTTGAGTCCCTTTCCATATGCCTGTTGGCCATCCCTATGCCTTCTTTGGAGAAATCACTGCTCAGATCTTTTGCCCGCCTTTTTCATTGGGTTGCTGATTTTTTTTGCTGTTGAGATGTATGAGTTCTTTCTGTGTTTTGGATATTAACCCCTTATCCGATACACGGTTTGCAAGAATCTTCTCCCAGTTGTTAGGTTGTGTTTTGGTTTTGTGGATGGTTTCCTTTGCGGTGCAGAGGATTTTTTTTTGACTTTGAGGTAGGATCCCATTTGTTCCTTTTGTATTTTGTTTCCAGTGCCCAGTCAGACGTGGTACTTGAAAATAGGCTGCTAAGACTGATGTCAAAGAGCATACTGCCTATGTTTTCTTGTAGAGGTTGCATGGTTTCGGGTGTGACATTCAAGTGAAAGCCGAGGGAGGAGGCCGCAGTTCCCCGAGAGCGAGCGTAGCGGGGCCCCTGCGTCCCTGTCAGCGCACCTTCCCGCTCCGCGAAGGTCCGAAGCGTGTGGGCGGGGCCGCAGGAGTTGTGCCAGGAGGGTGTCCCTGTCGCTGTCCGCAGTCCACCGCCAGAGGGGGGGCGGGGCAAGGGCCGGGCAGCGTCTGGGCGGCGGCGCGGGCGCGCGCGCGCGCGAGGAGAGGAGCGCGCGGCTGCTGGGCCGCCGTCCTGGGAGGCGTGGGAGGCGTCGGCGAGCCGCGCCTGCCTGCCCAGAGCCGAGCCCGGCGGAGTCCGGCCGCGCTGTGCTGCTCTCTCCCGGGCCGGGCTCGTCCGTTCCCCCGGCGTCCGTGGACGCCGCTCCGTGTCCCCGCTGGGCACGGCAGCCCGGGCCCTCCACGGCCACGGCCGCTAGCCTGAGGAGGCCGTCCTTCAGCTCCCGCTCTTCCTGCTCGCCGGACACGGACGACCAGGGCGCCCGCGAAGATGATGCCATCTGAGAGAGGTACCTGGGGGGGCGTGGGCGTGGGGGCTGGTGGGAGGCGAGCGTGTCCCTGAGGAATAGGCTTGTGCGCCCAGAGGTGCCCGTCAGGTCGCGGGACAGCTGTGCGGCGCGGGGAGCGAGGGGCTCTCTTCGTGCGCTTCAGGCGTTCGTGGAACGGGCGGTGTGTGCCGGGCACGGGGCCAGCCTGGGCGTGCGGTGCCCGGGAGTCGGGCGCTGAAGCGCCACCCGTGGGCTCGGCTTCTTGGAAGGACAGACGCGAAGTCGATAAGCACACTGGTCTCGAGGCGTTCTGAGGAGTGCAGGTCTCCCTCTTTTCGAGGCTACGTTCCGTTGGGGTTTTCACGAAGCCTGTTGTGGCCCTGAAGCTCAGGCCGGTTCGGGGGAAGTGGCCTGTCGAGGGCCACATAATAGTTGTGTGCAGAGCCAGTGCTTTCCAAAGCCCGTGACTGTGCAGAAGTCTACCTGTTAGGGGTGCAGTGGGGGCTGTCCGGGGAGCGTTGTGAGCACAGGTATGTGCCCCACACTTGAAAGTCTGGCAAAGAAAGCGTGAGGCTGGAGGGTGCTCCGTTCGTTCCCTCCTTCCACAGAAAGTCTGGAGAGTTGACGTTGGGACAAGTCCTTCCTTTCCTCTGGTCGGTGCGTGTTCAGTGGCCTGGACACTTGGTGAGCAAGACTGACAGGTTGTTTGACGTAGTGGCCCTCACAGCCTGGTTGGAAAGGACAGACAGGCAGCAACCAATTACCTAGGAGATACGTAAAAGCAATTTTGTGTTGAGTGTTGAGAAAGACGGCATTTCCTGTTAGACTTGGTGACTTAGGCAGTGATGTTGAAGCTGAGAGCAGATGCCTCAAAGAAAAGGAGGACTTGTGCGGGAGAGTGTTGGGACAGGGCAAGGGAGGAGTAGGGCCTGTCAGAGGAGCTGAAAGAATGCCCTGGAGACTGGGGGCCGCGTAGGGACTGTAGGGTGGGGAAAACAAAACTTTTCGACTGAGGCTGGTGCTTTCTCTAGGTTTTTTGGAGACTGAGCGTGGTGATTCAGAACGTGGCTCCGGAGCCAGACTCTGTCAAATGGGGTCCCTGGCTCTGCCACCTACGGACTGTGTGAACTTGGGCAAGTTACTGTACCATTCTGTGTGTCAGTTTCCTGATCTGTAAAACGGGGTTGATTATCATACACGCTCCGTAGGTGAGTGTAAAGGTTAGAGGATATTTCATATCCGTAAAGTACTTAGAGCAGTGTCTGGCCTTTAGTAGGCGTTAGTAGTGGTTGATTAAAGAAATGGATAAATGCATACCTAAGTATTCAAGGCTTGGAGGCTGTCCCTGGTGAAACGTGTGAACTTCAATGGATTACACCCAACTTTGCTTAGTTTCCTTTCCGGCTTGCAGTTGCTACTGACCGCATCTGCAGCACTGTGGAATTAGAAATAATCTCCTGGACTTGGCTGCT